>NC_137657.1:10678769-10749979 GCF_963422515.1 Blennius ocellaris
ATGGTTTTGTGATGCCCCTTTGCTGCAGCACTAAATATGGACGCGCTCGTCAGTAGTTGTTTTGTTAGGTCTGTGTTTTTCTGTTGTGATTGTGTAGCACATATCACTCTGGCTTCATTTATTCTGTCTCTTCATGTAGTCCTGAGCGAACGCCACGGTGTTCAGACCAGAACTCTGTGGGAGCCACACCATCACTTCGAGCACTGCTAATTCTTCTTCATACTCAAAGTTATACTTATTGGCATTGGCTTCATGACGAGGGTAATTCTGCCGTGCAGTGTGTGTGTGTATGTATCTTTAATTTGTAGGAATGTTTTGTTTGTTTTGGCTGTGTGTGTGACAGTGTGTGTGTGTGTGTGTGTGTGTGTCTGCTCTGGCGCCTCTAACTTTCACCTCTCAGGTGGGAAGATCTTCATTTGTCTGTGTTTCAGTAAATACACCCCAGATCCTTCCTCCCGCGGTCTCTCCTCCGTCCCTTCTCCACCCGACTCCTCTGTGAACTTATCCATGCTTGACAGCCACACTGATTTTGTTTACAGATAGCTTTCATTCCAGACAGAATAAACTCGGTTGATGGGTGTGTGTGGGCGCAGGAGTGGGAGGCGTTTTTCTTTTAGCTGAATGGGCCAACAGTGCTTTTTTTTTTTTTTTTTTTTTTTGGCTCCCAGTACCAAAACTTGGTTTTCCCGGCTTGATCAATGAGTGAGCCCACTGCTGTGCATTTCGTACTGTTGCCACAAGCAACTGTGTCTCCAGTGCCACATTACGTATTATCATCATCGTCTCCTGCTCTTTGCCTGGAGTTACTGTTTGCTTTCAGACTCTGAATAACAATGACTGTACTTGGAAGTGTTGGTGTTTCGTTATAGATTCATATGCTTTGTGGTTTTGGGACACATGTTGGTTGTTATATGTAAATGTGTAGTTTCGTGTTTCAGCTTTCAGAAGTGAAGATGTTACATAATTGATGCTGTTAAAACAAATGTTTATGCAAACACTTGTATTGAGTGGACTGAGGATGATTTGGTGATCATCTGGCTTTTTGACTGACATCATCATCATGAGGGAATTTTTCACTCCACCCTCAGCTATGCTGTGTGCTGATAACAAATATTTGCATGCTGACGTATGAAACTCACACGGCAGATTTTCTGTATATCGAAACAACACAATACGATCGAACAGCTAGTTGTTTCTGTTATTATTTGTCCAATTATTTATATTTTTAACTCATAATTCATTAAATTCCAAACTGCGGTATTTCAAAATGTTGGAATATCTCATAAAGTCATTTTTTTTAATTTTAATAATCATAGGCCATAATTATCACAGAGATCGTTTAAAATATGCTTGAAACTTTGCAGTAAAATGTACTTTATATGCTTTGAGTGTAGAAACTGGTGACAAATCAAATGTCTGTTTAATGATTGAATCCTGTATGCATTGGTCAAGCTTCAGGATGTCAGCCTTGTTGTGTTCCTTTGAGTTCCAAACAGTGCTGTGCTTAAACGTGGCTTCATGCATATGCAAACATGACTGCAAACTCATTCATGTAAACACATACGTTTCAACAATTGTAGCATTTATTTAAAAAAAAAAAGGAAAAATGTCAGATCTCATTAAATCATCTAATATTTCATGAATGGTTTTCTTCATTTCCATAACTTACAAGCTCAAACAACAAACAAATAGCTTACAATATATATCTGTAATAAACCCTAAATATGTGAATGTTTTACACTTTGAATTCAGTCATGGGCAAAATTAAGATTCTCACTGTATAGCATTTCTTTTTAAATGAGTATATATTCTTATTAGACTCGCTTTGCCTCGGCATAACTCCCTTTTGTATTTTATTTTATTGATATTATCCATCAGCACCAATTACCTTGTGCTCAAATGTGGCTTCACAAATTTTAATACAGTTTCTCTGAGATGTGACCGCTTGTGTTTGGACCATTCATCCCTTTCATTCTCTTTTTCTGAATATTGGGCACCAATCAAATCTGTGCAAGAGGGTTGAGAGGGAGAGAACTCTCAATTATTCAACTGAAAAATTGCCTTTGTTGACAACAAAAAAAAAAGAAAAAAAATGTCAGCGTGGACTCTTTTCATTAGCAACATCCCACGTTGACACTGGCCTCCCATGTGAAGTGTGCCACAGCGTGTAAAGAAGAAGGGGGCGTGTGTGTCTTTATTCCCCCCCTTCGGTCTTTGTCTTCCTCCACTCTTCCATCCGAGCGGCTGCCTGCAGTTCACCATTCATAGAGTGCACTGAAAATGTGTTCAAGGTTGGGGAGGGGAGGGGGGTGGGGGGGGGGTTGTCGCCTCTTTTTTTTTTTTAATCAGCTTCACCTCCGACACATACCCAGAAACATACATGCGTGCACACGTCATCACCCCAGACCGCCCCACACCCACTCTCCATTCAACCTTGCCCCTGCTATTGCCTTTACTCCACCCCTCCCACCTGCTCTTGCTGAATAATAGATGGTGCTGTAGCATTAAAGAAGAGCGTGCGCACGTGTGTCTGCCTAATGGTTTCGGTGCGTTGTCCATCATGTAGCGGATGGGAAATATTTGAGCGGTGAACTTGTGCAATGTTTCATATAACTCCATCACCAGAGAAGTACAAACCTAAATCTCATAAACCAACATGGAAGAAAGAAAAGAAACCATGCATTTCACAATAAGGTAAACGGTTTTAGAAGAAGAAGAATCTTAAGTGATCATTAAAATGACAGTAAACCAGTAAAATCCAGACAATGCGTGTATATGACTTCTCTAATCTATGATGTGACAAATAAATGGCTATTTTCATTCAAGCTATACCAATCATCATATTTTGCAAAAAAAACTGCATTATATCTGTATCGATAAGATTGTGTTTGTATGACAACCGACAACCAAACACTGGCTCTGCTCGTGTGTGTGGTTTATCTGTGTGTGTGCCTGAGAAAAATAAAAGAGCGAAGGAGAACGTGTGCAATTTAGCACCAGTGCAGCATGTAGGTTATGTACGTATGGCAGTGTCTGAGTGCAGACGGTGAGAAGAACAGGTGGGCAGGCCCAACTGAGACCAGAGAGTTTCATAACCTGTACACTGTTATGAAAGGAGCCACTGGAGCAGCATACAGAGCAGAGGGCTTCTCTCTCTCCTCGTGTGCCGTGTCGACACATGACGGGCACTAAAGGAATTATTTATACTATTGTGTCGCCCAGCTTTTCTTGCATGCAGACAAATTCTTTATGTTAATGGTATGGGTCATTTACAGGCAATGCTAAATGGATTATTTATCTTTATGCAGTCATGGTGTTCATGCACCAAGGCGGGGCTGATATAACCATAGGGACACTTTCATCTAACCAAACATCTCATGGTTCAGTGGTTTGATGAATGTCTGCATATGTATTGGTGCAGCTGTGTATAGGCCACAGTGTGTGTGTGTGTGTGTGTGTGTGTGTGTGCGTGCGTGCGTGTGTGTGTGTGTGTGAGAGAGAGAGAGAGGGGGGAATCGAAGGGGTCGGGGAAAAGGGGGGGGGGGGGGGAGGGGGTTCAATGTTGCCTCCATTGCAGTCATCAATAAGACGTAACCCCCGAAAAGCTGCTGAGTGTTTGTGTGCGTATCGTCTCGTCGGGTCTCAGGTGCACGAGAGGCACGTCAAGTGTTGTCTTAATTAGAGATAACAAGAATGGATTGAAAGAAATGAGGCTCCGACAGAAAGAGGGAGGATCGATAATGAGAAGGGGGGGGGGGGGGGGATTAAGCAAATAGGACAAAACAAATAAAGGCCAGCACCTTGTGTCTTTGTCTTATTTTCACACACACACACACACACACACACACACACACACACACACACACACACACACACACACACACACACACACACACACACACACACACACACACTGATGATTTTAAATTGAAGATGAGTTTTACTGTCACTTCTAAAAGTGCAGTTCGGATCACGATCATGTCTTCATTTGTTGGATCTTTGATTCCATTACCCCAGACTGCCTTCAGGGCAGAACTGTTTGTATAGGCTTGCACTCTTGCTTCACAGCAAGGAATTGAATCTCCTCCCTGTACCTGTGTTGGTTTTCTGGGGTGAATTCTGGCTGTTAATGAGTCTGACTCTAACAGTTTGTATGAGTGACCAGTTGTCTGTCTTTTTCGTCTTCACCCTCTGATGCACTGGCGATGTGTCTGGCATAAGTGCCGGACATATGTGTGATTATCAGTCGGACCCCTCCAAGGTTTTTTTGGACGATTGACGGCATCCTGCACTCTTCTTCTTATCATTTATTTTCTCTTCTCCTTCCTTCTGCTGTGCTTCTGGGAGTCTTGGAGACGTCTTGCACGCCCAAAATACAAACAGAATCGGGGCCCTCTCTTAAAATCTCAAACCTCCACGGGGTATCTTAAAAGCTCATCGCAGTTGAGGTTGAAATTTCCAAACCTAATGTTTATCAGGTTTAATTGTCTTGTAAAGAGACATGAACTGTAAGCTGTTGCTCTTGGAAGCTGGATTTCCACTTGAAAGTCCACTTACAAGTTGTAAACACCTTTACATGGATTTCGAAGCACTTTGATTTGTTGCCATGGCAATCCTGAAAATGTCAAATCATGCTTCTTTATTTACTTGTACCAGTTTGAAATGGAAAAGCATCATTACTGCAACACTAATGATGAGTTTTTGAGTTGATATTTCTTACTTCCTGGACGTCTCCCTTTAGTTGTTTATGTGCAGTGAATCATCACAATCTTATTTTTTCTTCAAAAGAGAACCAGATATTTTGCAACGTGTATTGCTCATTGTTTGCATCCATGATTCAACAGGAAGACGTTCTTGCCTATCCAGCCTCACTTGGCACTGCTGTAAATGTCATCTATCTGCAGCTGTCTGACAGTGTCTTTTGTGTCTAATGAATGGGATTTTCCGTCTGGATCTCCAGACTTGAAAAAATCCCCCAAAAACATCAAATCTCCTCTCATTTGTGTTTGTGGAGCATAGTGGGAAGAGTTGTTGGTATTTTTACCCAACGATTATCTCTTAGTGAACAAATACGAGAATCAAAAGGACTTTTAGTGGTGTTCTTTATAGTTTTGTTTGACTTTCAATGGACTTTGCGGTATTTCCCATTTAACCCTGAAATGTGGAGAAGTGCCCGTCTGTCTCTGGAACATGAAAGGTGTTAATGCGGTTGTGATACTGGTGTGTGTGTCTCAGCATTGCGCATGTGTGAGTGAGTGTGTGTGTGTGTGTGTGTGTCTGCCTGTATTTATGCGCTAGCCGCTCGTCCGTACATGTGGATGCACCTTACGTCTCTACATGTGGATGATTTAACGCCCTCTCATGTCCCATCGCAGGATCATCTATCATCCAGCCATGTCTCGTTCCCTGCATCCTGACATTGCTACAACCCAACTCCACTCTTCTCCTCCTTTTCCACCTTTATCTCCGTCTCCCTGCCTCTGCTGCCTGGTCGGTAATTTATAGCAGAGAGGCGTGATCTGATTTACTGCGAACTTAATGAGAAAAACAGAGATGGGAGCGTGTGCATGAGAGAGGGAAGAAAGAGAGGAGAGAGGGACAGAAAGAAAGAGATGAAGATGGAGGGAAAGAAGAGGACAGACTAAGATGTGAGGATGTCCTTCATCCGCCCTTGCTTTTTGGATGGTTGGCTAACTAAGCCCAGGATGTCCAGCTAGATACACAGCAAGTGCATCAAAGTATGTGAAAAGAGTGCCCCCCCACCAAAAAACAGAAACAAAACGTCTTTCTGGTTCCCTCTCATATCTACACATCGATCTTTTTCCTCTATCGCCTCAACAAGGGCTTCTGTTTATCATATTGTCAGCGCGCACACACCCACGTGTTGAGACGTCTTCATCTATAGACTTTTATCAGCACCAGTTGTAAACAGTTGGAATGTTAATTCATGCCAGTGCTCCCACGACTTGTTGAATTGTATTCATGTTTGGAATATTTCTGTTTGTGGCTTTGGTTGTTGAAATAGCATTTCTGGTCAGTGAGATGGTTCCTCTGATTATCTCACTGTTGGAATATTTGGAAAATTTCCCTGGTTTTAAGTTGAGTTGAAGCTGATATGTGAATCCATTGCCTGTTTATTATATACATTTTATTCTGTATTTTCATATTGACGTGGAAGCTGCTGAACAGCGATAAAATAATTTCTGTTAGGATTCATGTTCTGACATCCAGGAATACGTGTGACTCCATTGATGTGAGATTACCTGAATGACTGGAGGATTTCTTGTAACTGGCTCTGGTAATATGTCACAGACGTGGGACATTGCCTTAGTGGGTTTGCAGTTGGAGATGGATATATAAGGATACTACTACTACTACTTTCAACTAATAAGATCTGCTTTGGAGTCTGTGATAAACTTCAAATGTTGGACTCCAACATGATAAACTCCAAGTCAATTTTCTTCATAATTCTGCAGAATTCATGCACAAGTCAAAATGTATGTGTGAAATTGTGGAAAATAAATACATTTTAAAACATGTAGGGATTTCAAAGTTACATATATACATAGATTAAGTCAACACACATAAGTACTATATTCGTGGGAGCCAAAGTCTGATGTTTTCCTGTGTTAAATGGAAACTATAACTGAATAACAACTCCCTCACAATGTGTATGTCTGGCCTGTAAGGAGAGATCAAACACTCTTAAAACTGTTTGCTGCCGTGTCTAACACCCATCGGCTGTATTCTGCAGCACTGGTTTGTGTTGTTCATTTATAGTTGGCTGACTGGGCAGAGGAGGTGGGCCTTGATATGTTATTTCCATAGACGGACCTACAAAGGTTTTCAAATAGTCTGACCCAAACAAGAAAGTGCAAAGTGGATTGTTTCCTGAGGGTCACGGTTTGTGTTGAAGATACTGCAACGCCACTGTTTTTGCATCATTTTTTTTTTCTACCTCCACATCTCTTGATAATCCTTCATTTCTGCCCCACTCTGTCCCTCCCACCCGTTCTTTCCCTCCCTCCACCGTCGAGCCGCTGTCTCACTCGGTGTGGAGGATTAGTGGAGACAAAGATCCTGGAGCCGGCTCCTCCTGAAGACAGAAGCAGGAGGAAGACTGTTGTTCTCTCAGCAGGGAAAGATACTAATGCCCCTCTAAAGACTATTGTCTCTCAAAGCTTACTGCTTTTTTTCTGTCATGCTCACTAAAAACCATTTCAAAGTCTGATTTACAGTCAAGAGATTAACTATTTAACAAAATTTACCCCCCCAAACAAAAAAAGAATGTGGTGAATCAGTGGCCACCAGAAAAACCAACAAACACTTTACAGATGCAAAGAAAAGAGGAATTATTTCATTATTTAACCAGCAAAAGTAAACTAATCATGATTATTTGTTCCCATGTTGATTTCTCTTGAAAAGCTTGTGTCTTTGTCTCAGAGAACCTTCTTTACATGGAGCTCGCCAACCATCCACATGTTCTCACAGATTCAGATCTTTAAGTTCTCTTTAGTGCCCACAACACCCCCAGCCTCTGCATAATTCAGGAGTCAACTCTTCGGTCTGTATGTTGCGTGCCATAGAATCCACTCCATCCTGGGCCCACGATGGCTGGGAAGGAATTCATAAGCTTTCTGTTGGACTTTTCCTTCTATTTTTTTTTGTTGGTCTTATTAGTCTCAACATTTCTTGTTTGCGAGCATCAGTATTCCCTGTGCAATAGAAGCTCCCAGCGAGCTTGCTGGTGGAATTGCACGTCTGATAAGTGATTGGAGAGTGAATGAATTATAGCCCGGAGACCTTTAATGAGGCCTCAGTGGGAGGGAGCGTTGAGGCAGGCGAATGGGGGTTGGTGGGCAGGTGAAAGCAGCTGCAGCTTTCCCCGAAGAGAAACCTCAGCCCCTCTCCCTCCCACCGGCGTCACTCTTTTTCACCTCCTTATTCTTCTTATTCACCTTGACATCTCTGTGGATCCCCTTCTGCTTTATCCACTGCACTTATCCGTTTCCCCTCTCGGGCTCTACCTCTGGTTTTCCTCAGCACTACCCCATCCTCATTACGGTCGCCTGACGCAGCACATGTTCGGTCCTTTGTGTGGCGGTGCCCTTTTATTACCGGGTTAAATGGCAAATCCATATATGGAGCAGAAGTACATTCGACGACTGCAATGCAGATGTTTGAGGATATGAGAATATGTCCAGTTGAATGTTTAGATTCTTTTCCCAGTGTCTACTTATGTAAATTTTGTGTTTTGGGATGCCGGGTGTATTAGGAAGAGTGTTTGAAAGGACTGTGTGAAAGCAATGAAAAGCCTGGTACCTCAATACTTCTGCCAATCCACACACACACACGCACGCCCGTCAGCATTAGTTCTGCCAATCTTGCTTTTTTTTTTTTGTGTGCTCATTTTCATCCCAAGGCTGCAGTGGTGCTTGGTGACACAGATCGTGGCAAGAATATTGGACCACACAGGAACTTAGTTTCTGACTGTAATTCACTTCAGCAGATCGAACCGGGCTGCCTCAGCAGATGTATTTTGCCTGCGCAACTTGCAACAAAATGCTTTTACACAAGGATTCTGAAAGTGTGACAGGATATGATTGAACCCCCCCCCGCCCCCACGTTGCTTCGTCAAGCTGCCTCAACACTCATGCTGCTCACGCTGAGTAGTAAAATCCAGTTGAACGTCTGACGTCATGATATTTTTGACGTGAGATATTTCTGTTACTGGCTGTTGGGATCTGTAGCAATAGATAGATTAAGCTGTCATAACTTTTACAATAATGGATTCACTTCAAGAGAAATCAGCCTTAAAAATGTTTTCATTAAGAGAATAAAACATAGTTCAAGCAATGCTGGAAGTGTAACATTACTTACTCTCCAGGTTTTAAAATTTTTTCCTGAGCCGTCCAACACTCTGGAAACCATTGCTTTAAGGGAAGGGTGATGTTTGAGTTGCTTGACAGCCAGACAGACTCAGTGAACTCACTGCTTTATTCAGTTTCTACCTTTAGAAAACTTGCTTAGTGAAGTTAACTTCAGGCTTTTTATGAAAAACACCATGGTGGCAGTTCTGCTCGGTCCCTACTGGTTTAATGATTCTGGATGTGCGTAGGTAGGTTGAAATTAAAGTGTATAGAAAGTGAGGTGGGGGAATGTGATTACCATGTAAATGGTCGCTCCACGTCGGCTATGACACATTATTTCAAGCTGAAAGCGACGCGTCTGTGGATCTATCTCCAGCATCTCATCCAGGTCTGATTGACAGCTGGACGCTCGCTCTCAAACAGATGTTACCGCGGCAACGGGGCCAAGAAGACTCTCCTCCAGTACGGCGAAGGATGAGGAGACTATTTCAACAAGCCATGAGCCGCAAGAAAGCGCTGCGTTCGACTCAAAATGAGACGTGATATAAGCAAAAGCTGGGGGTGCTGTTTTCTTTGTCTATGTTGTTGACACACATCTGCCACGCACAGAAAGATGCCCCACAAATATATCCGACTCAAATCTGGTCACCGATGCCACCGCATGCTTCTGTTACGTCGACGTCTTTGATGATGTGATTCCTCCACGTTTACTCGGTAAATTTATGCTGAAAGTTAACAAAGTGTATTTCAAGGAGGCTAAACTAAGGATCAAAGTTAAGTTCATGTTTGTGATGTTTTCTGTTTGCCTGCACATCAGAGGGATGCTTCAGGGAAGGTGCTTACAGCTGATATATTTACATATGGAGCCCGTGTTAACATGAAGGGAGGCTCCAGTGGAGAAGCCGCTGCGTGTCGCTGACATGGGGGATGGGTCCGCAGCTAAGTTTTGCGTCTGTCAAATAAATTATTTAAATCCCGCAACAATTAAAGCTGAAATCTGTTATCGGCGTCCTCCATTAGAGGCCCGTGCGTCTGCCTTGCTGCCTCAGTATGCTTCTCTCCAGCCCCCCCCAGTCTGGGCTCAGCGTGAGCCCGGATAAAGATCACAAGCTCTGAATCTTAAGCACACATCCCGGCAGAACAAAGGCGAACGGCGCTTGACTGTGACCCGAAGACTGGCGTGCACCTTCGACGTCTTCATCACAGGAGTGTATGAATAAGTTGAAGTATCATCTTTATGATGAAAAAAAAATGTTGATATAGTGTAACTCGTGTCTTGGGAGCCGTGGTGTTTTTAATTTGTACTGTGAAAAGGTTGCAGAGGGGTGAGGTGTGATCTCGGGCTAAAGGGTGTGAGGCGTGTGCGGGGTGGGGTGGCGGGAGGTGTGGCCTATTCTACACATTGTCAAAGCATATACATTTTTTTCATTTAGGATTGAGCTTCACGGCAATGCATGATGGGAATTCGGTCAGAGCCCCGTGCTCTGTATTCTCACCTTGTTTATCTTTCATTTGAATTTCTCTGCCCCATCTTTCTGTTTCATTATACCCCCTACTGATAGCTCTTCTCTTTTTCATTTTTTTCATTTTTTTCATTTTTTGCAACAGCAAACTGCCCATTAGTCATTGCAAAAAGCAACCTACCTCCCCTGTGGGTGTCGGTGTGCTGTCAGGGCTTCCATGCCAGTAATATATGCAGTATATCAGCAGAGGAAAACAATGTATTTCTATTCAGGTCCTCTTCTTTTCCCCTCTGAATCTGATGTGGAATTGAGATGAATGCTGGAGTGATGCATTGAGTAATTTTACAGATGTTTTGATTGATTCAAGTTTGTTTGTTTGCCTACAAAACATGCCGCGGCTCTGGGATTGGTTGGAGATGCTAATGATTGGAAACCAGAATGAACATCGACACGGTTTCAAATTAGGAAAAACTTAACACGAGGACTTAAAGTTGAGATAACTTTGTCAAATGTCCACAATCACTGGCTGTTTTGCTCTTTGTGACAATGATTTTATAGGATGACACATGGCATTTTTTTTTTCCTCTGTGCCATATTTCTAATTTTATACAATCTGATCGAAGCAGCTCAGGATGATAATGAAGCGGATTGTTTCTGCCATTCAAAGGCAGTATACAGTGAAACATGGTCGTAGTCATAACAATTAGCAACCAAGTACAGAGAAAAGGTTTATTTTGCCATACAGTCCAAATTCCTTCTACAACTTTAGTGTGTATATCCATAACAGAGGTTTTTCTTGATATTGTTAGTTTTGTTGTTTGTTTTTTTACTAGAATTTCATAAAAACTGCAGCACCCAGCAGATTAAAGGTATAAGAATTTAACTTAAAACTTGATCTTAACTTTTAAATGTGTTATTAAGATGATACCTTCAGTCACTTCGAACAATCTCAATACTGAGAAGAAGAAAAAAGCAGGGCCTTTAAATAAAAAAAAAAAAAAAGCCAAATTTGCTTTCTGAAGGATTTTCATTCAATGGTACATCAGAAATGGACATGACCTTTATTCTCATATCGAGTTAGTCTTAAATCTCTATACAAATACTGCATTTACCCTTTGCAGAGTTGGGGAACAAACACACGTCTTTGTCCGTGGAGTTTTGTCATATTTTTCTTCATATCACCGTGGCCCGCCGGCCGGAACCAGGTGAAAGTCTGTCCCACCTACTGGTCTCTTGTCAGTGTCTGGTTGTTGAGAGGGAGTGGGAGGAGGTTGACGGCTCTCGGGTTCAGTGCGGCGAAAATGGGCTGTTTGGATCCCACATACTGTTTCTGTTGAATGTTTTTCTGTCACTTTTTACTCCAGCAGTCTTGTTGGGGATGCAGCAGTTTCGAAAAAACTACCCAATCCATCCAATATAGACTCTTTAAAATTATGTGATTTGAAGATGATCGCACTGATTGATTTTTATGTGTGAGATGCTCTCGCAGCTTGTTTATAGTGTTCTGTGTGTGTATATACTCAGATTCCTGTGGACTCTGGCACTGCCCGCTGAATGTATAATTTAAAAAGACCTTCACTTTCTGAGTGTACGTGTAAATGTGTGCTGTTGTTCAGGTTACATGTTTATGACAAGGCTAAAACTTTCAGCCATATCACAGTATGAATCCCCCCCCATTCATTACAACAGTGCTGAGTGCAAATCTGTGCAATACGCTGTGCTTGTGCACTTGAGCTCATACATCTCTGTCTCAGATTGGGCCTGCAGTGTGTATCTCCGTTGGGATTCAAGTGTCCAGCTCTGCTGAGCAAGCACACACTCACTGATTTGCTTGTATTTATGCCACTCGTTTCTCCCTTATGTCTCTATTTATTTCCTGCCTCCTCCCAACTCTGCCAGTGTGGCTTCTTTTACTACTTACTGACCTTTTGCTGTCCTTCACTGCGTGCGCGCGCGCGCGCACACACACACACACACACACACACACACACACACACACACACACACACACACACACACACACACACACACACACACACACACACACACACACACACACACACACACACACACACACACACACGCACAGATCTGTTGGAAGGCTGGGTTTGTATAATTGTGTTTGTGTGCTGGAAATAGTTCTGTCCCTGTACGCTGGACATAATTAGCCAGTCTGATGCTGTGAAGCTCTGTGCTACAAGAGAGAATACAATTGTTCTATAAAACACAAGAATACTTGGTCAAATGAGTGACATTTCTATTCTAATTCCCCCTTTCTTTGTCTCTTTCTTTCCAGTGATCTTCTGTCTTCAAACTATGAGGAGAGGCATTTGTCAAAAAACGGGGAGACCGTCGTCACCACTGTAAGATTCAATAAATCTGTCGTGCACCCAACACTCACACTGGCACACTGGTAGACTTTGTATTTATTTTATCCAGATTTCACCCTCCCCATTACCTGTGGAATTATTGTGTTGGTAGTTTTGCTTGAAGATGTATGTCTCTAAACAGTTGTGGTTTCACTTTTTCGTCTGTACACGCAACATATTTACTGGTTGCAAACTCCACTAACCAAGTGAACATACCTCAGCTCATCGAATTGAGCAGGAGTTGAGTTGTTCTCTCAATTTATCATCCTCCCATTATTTTCTACATTCCCCACAAATCTGATATGTTTTCATGGGATCCTGGCTGAAATATTTAAAGTAGCAAATCTTTTAGTTTGCTTTTCGTAGATCTTTGTTCGTAACATGACATAATGCACCATGCACCTTTCAACTTTAGATCAACACCTAAATCACTTTAATTGCACTTAATGCTTCAGCTCACTTGAGAGTAAACGTTTAGGTGCTTTACTTTGGAGTTATTCTACTCGTAGATATTTACATTCCACAACATCATTCCGAGGTTTTTCCACAGCTGTTGGACTCAGCAATCATACCATAAATCTCAAGTAAACGCAGCACGATGCGTATGCATGGTCCATACAAATGGACCTTATGAAAATGACTAATGCTCTTTCAACATGAAATACTTGTTGTTCACCAAATCTACCAATCTGTTTGCACGTGGACATTCAATTCCGGTGAGTGTGGCATTGAAAAATTAGGGACTCTTATGTATTCTAAATGTAAATTTCTATCAGATAGCCTTATAGAGATAACATAGCCAGACACAGTTTGAGCAATGATACCAGGTGAATAGCACAGCAGGGATACAGATGTCTGATAACATGCTCTGATGGTATATGTGTACCTGACAGCATAAAGTGGCTGAACCGGCACCTCGGAGGATTTGTTCGCAGTGGCAATTTCCTGTAGACTTTCCTTTTTCTTCTTCCCTCTCCGAGCCTTTTATTGGTTAATCAATGAGTTGATTTTCATGCTGAGTCAAACTCCACACCATTCAGCCAACCAGTTTTAGCCTGTTCGTTTCAGATTTCTGGGAACTCCGGTGGATTTGAGGGTGTGGCCTGAAATTTCAGATAATGTGAGATTAAGATTGCCGTGGTAATCCTCTGAAATCCACACTTTAAGTTACTGGACACCCCGTGGGGTGTCGTCTTACATCACATAAGTGGAGAGATTATAACGGTGAGGAATTACTCCACTAATAAGCAGATTAGCAAGATATTAGATACCTTACAGAGATGGATTCAAAGTATGACACCACTTATTATATGATATGATATGGGTACTTGTAATTATAGCCCCTGTTACAAAGCAAACCTTGAATCACTTCACTTCAACCGCAGTCCATTTGTCTATTCTTGTCTGTTATTTTCAGAAAGAATACAAACCTGTCATTTTTGTTATTTATTAACGCCTCCTTTCAGCAAGTTTAATCCGATTAACTGTTACTCTGCTCCCTGTTGAGGTTAAAATCCCAGTCACTGTAACTGCCCAAAGTAATATATTTTATTGTGCAAAAAACCCCCACATTTTTGTTCCTAAAATAATTCGCATGTGAGATAATGAAGACCGAAACATTTGCTTCCTCCAACCCTAAAAATAAATCCATCAATTCATCCATCTTCTCCACTGCTTTATCCAGTTCTACACTGTGGAGGGCTGGAGCTGATCCCGACTGACTGTAGGTGAAGGCAGGACACACTCCGGTCCGTCACAGACCAAACACAAAGAGACAGATAATCACACACTCTCACATTTTCTCCCATGGCACATTGGAGTGAGAAATTGGCCTCGAACGTATACAAAGTTCACACAGAAAGTTCACCAACTGGTCTTGAACTGGGGATCTTCCTACAGTGAAGTGAGAGCGCTATCCACCACGTCTCCGTGTGGCACTGTTGTTAATAATAAGGCCGACTCCAGACGGGCTCGACAAACCAACATCACAATTTTTGAACAAAGAGAACAATCTTTGTCAAAGAACTGTTTGCATCATCTTATATAAAATAGAATGACTCAGTAAAAACAATAATTACAAAGCGGATAAAAATGAAGGAAAAACAACCACTGTAGCATGTTATTTGTACACATTCTCCCCCCTTTCACTTTAATTTCCTTATCCTGACTCTTCCTGACATTCAGCGGGCAGAGTGTCCTACTTGTTTACCAAGTATCTAACCTCAACGTTTCCATTGTGCATTGTGTTGCCTCCATCAGATGATTAATTAGTCTTGTGTATGCCTTCGGAGAGCATGAATCTGACTTTTGTGACACGCCCTGGCCGAGGATGTACCCACAGTGCTTGGCTTTGGGTGTTTCCTTTTTTTTTTCTTCTTCTTCTTTTGATGAGAAGTGGAGCAGAAGGTTCAGGGCGACGGGAGGAGCAGAGACGCTGCGATAGTAGAGCACAGCACCACTTATAAATAGCCTTCTCCGTCTCTCCTTTTCGCTCCCCGTCTCTTTAGCCAACCATTTTTTTTTTTGTCATCTGCCGCTTCATTTGGGTTTATCCAACAAACTCCTTGATTGTCTTTACGCCGCAGTACTTGTGTTTTGCTTTGCTTCTTCTTTAGCTGCGGTTCAATGGGCTTTACTCACGTGTCACTCCTCCACATCCTCGATATGCGATGCAATACTCAGAGATACAAGCAGACCTGCTGTGATGTGCTTCTTTATTTTGTGGGAATAGGATTTACATGAGGATTTATTTGTCACTGAGCGACAGGGCAGGACTGAGATAACTGACACCACGACTCGAAAAAAGACAAGTCAGCCTCAGCATGACTGATGCAATTTTGCTCCCGTTAATCAATGATAACAAATTATGTAAATGAGCTGCTTACACACTATCTCACATTCATATAGTGTGCAATTCCAATGCGCTCAGTTTCAATTTGAATGTTGTTTTTTTTAAAGACTTAAGTTTCAACAACCGCTAAGTCTCATTTCTTAAAAGTAGGAAGACTTTTTTTTAAAAGAAAAACCCCGCCTACAAGAAATAAAACATTTGATCATGTATGTTCAACAGCAGACTTTCTCCTCTTTACCAGTTACAAACTGTACCGATGCCCACTGCGCCGCCCGGCCTCCATCTGGAGCAAACCTGATGTTCAGTGTTTTATCACAGAGTAAGTCGACATGAGCAGAGCTGCAGTTAAATCATTGGCCTTGGAATTGGAGGACGGATCAACCAGCTGAGCCAGAGCAAACAAACAGGCCGACAGGATTAAAGGGTCAAAGGTTACGTCAAGCCAATTTCAGTTCAGGGGTTAAATTGATTGTTATTTGTGCCAAATCAGTAAAATAATATTTTTAAGTAATGGAAACTCCATAGTTTTCTGTGTTTTAAGGGCAAAATGTAACGAGTACATTCTGAAAATGTAAATAAATATAAAACAAATGTTTTTAGTGTAACTGCAATTTAAAATGTAAATTCCCAAAGTGTTTCTTTTTTTTTTTTTCCAGACTAATGTTGGCGAAGGCCTGTCATTTCCATGTCTGCACAATTTTTAAAGCTTACAGTGTGAATGTTTTCTCATCAACTCAGCATCACGCTGTCTCTTCCAGGCTCATGCTATTCTGCCAGTAGTGAAGTATCTGGCATTCACTGCAGCATCACGACTGCCGATGCTTCTATCTGCTATTCAGTCCTCAGTCTCAGTGCTCTGTTTAGTTATCTGCTCCGACTGAAACAGTCACAGCCCCCAGGATGAGCTGAAAATACTCCTTACTTTTTTTTTTTTATCTCTATCAACTACAGTTATTATCTTCTTTGTAATTTTCACATCATGCAAGGTTCTATTTTGCAGGTGGGCTTGAAGTGCCTGCTGAGCCAGTTTTGGCCATAAGGCTACATGTTTGACCCATTGATAGTGGCTAGACTTGATCATACATTATACTATACTGTGACAGCCGTTTCCAGCTTTGGCCAGCGTTTCTTACATAACTGCAGCTTTGTCCCAAACATTTCGAGAACTCGCGCCACAGAAGTCAAGCCAGTGAGTAACTCTCACTTGAGGCTGTAGCAGCAGGATAATAATAACCCTTATAGTTCTAGATTTCCACGTACATTTGTTGTATACATGCATCCCTGTGGACACACCTATAAGGCACGGAGGAGGATGAGGCCCGCTGAGAGTGCTGATGTTGAAGTGGACGTAGCGGCGCACTGCTGCGCGCTGCATCAGACTGGAGAGCAGAAATTGATCCTCTGATAAAAGCTGCGTTTCCTCGGGGAGACCTGCTTCCTGTCTAATGGCTGTTAGGCAGCAAGAAATGGTCCAGGAAGGGAATGCTTGCCGAGCACTTATACACTTTGACATCATACACGTCTATAGACAATAACTGTGTGTTTGTTAGAAAGAGGAAAATATGCAACACGCGCGCACACAGAAAGTGAGGATTAGTGGTCGACAGAGATGGAAAGTTTCTGCTCGTGACCGATGGTGTGGCTTCCTGCTGCGGAGGAGTTGTGATGGAGGAGAGTGAAGTCACAGAGGAGTTAACGCAGATGGTAGGATGTGAAGTGGTTAAGCTCATGGTGCAAAATAATACAGATACACACTGAACTGTCCACTCAAATATCTCCGCCAGATCATACTTCCACTCGCGTGTATTAGCCAATGAACTGTGTGTGATTCATTGCTCTGTACTCATTTCCTGATGGAATATATAATGAAAGAAATATTTCACATTTCAGAAAGCGGCCACGTGTTTGAAGTTGATCCAATTGTGTTTCTGTTTTGCACACAGGGAGGCGAGCACTGCTACTATCACGGAAAGGTCAGAGACATCCCCAACTCTTTTGTGGCCCTGTCGACCTGCCATGGACTTCAGTAAGTGCAAACACTATGGCTGTGCCTGTTTCTATGTACCTGCTGGTGTGTTTCTGAACCACCGCTGTTCCTTGGCGTGTTCAGGTTTCAGGCTTTTGCTCCCATTTATTCATTAGGTCAATATAATTAGTCTTTAGCCAGACGTCCCTGCTTCTATGCAGATTTCGTCACACAGGTTATCGTCCACACATGCAGAAGTTTTCTCTTCTTTTCTGCTTTTTACTTCCTGCCTTGGCTCTATCTTTTTTTTTTTTTTTTTTACTAACGTTGATATTTTTAGAGTTTCTTCTTCAAAACAGTATTCTGTCAGCTTGACGGGTCAAAAACACACCTTCTGGGAGAAACACATCAGCTCTGCATGCCTCCATTTAGAATCTGTGTATCTGTTATTGTGTGAGCATACATATATATATATATATACAGTATATAGGTGCTAGAGCAGTCATGGAGAGCAGTGATTTATTATGTATTGAAAGCCAGAGTGAGTGGAAAATAAAAAATCTTTGAATAATTAAGCTGATGTAATAACATTCTTCACAGCTGCTCACACACACTCCTAAACAGGAAAGTGAATGTTACTGCATGTGTTTTGACAAAGACTAGAACGTAAACAGGAACAGGTTTATATATACAGTATTTGTGATGGCAGTGATTATTCTCTAAAAGTGTCCACCTTCATACCTCTCGCTTCAATTTAATACCAGGCTAAATAAAAACAAATAGTCAGTCCAGACATGGCAAGTGAAGGAAATCAGACTGATACTTGCTGCACAAGCTCATCTAACTGGTGGCTTTTAATGAAGTTTGCATATTCTGTGGGTTTGAGGCAATAGGAAAAGAAAGTTGTCAACACAGCAAATTAAGAAGTGGTGCAAGCAGAATAATGAAAAGGAGCAAATTAATTAATCCAGTGCAAACGAGATGAGTGTGCTGCATGCAAGGGGAATTATGTCGTTTGGACATAGTAGTTTGCAATGTGACAGAAGAGATTAATTGTTGTTTTTATCTGTTATATTTAAACCGTATTGTTTAACTGTTAATTACAGCATGGCTGCTGATTTACAGTCAGACTCTCGAAGTGGATGTGAAGGAGGGATGGGATGTGGGAGAATGGAGGGAGTCACAAGAGTTCATCGTGGTGTCAGAGGGTTTGACATTACAGGGAGAGTATTTCCCCTTATGCTGAGTCAGGTGTTTACCATAATACGCATCCTGCTCTCCCCGGCCACTCTTTTTCTGTCTCTCTCTGTCTCGCTCACACACACACACACACACACACACACACACACACACACACACACACACACACACACACACACACACACACACACACACACACACACACACACACACACACACACACACACACACACACACACGCAAGCGCACATGCACACACAGAAATATGACCCTGCTATTCAATAGGCTATTCGCGGCATATTGAGGGATTCTGCTCACAGCTTCATCAACCATGTGAGATGAAGTCCCTCCGTCAATAACTCAGGTTCCCGATTAAAACCATTTAGTCAAGTTTCAGGTTTTGGACTGGAAGAGACACAAGCTGGATATTAAGAGCCGGAACACTTCACGTCTGTCAAGAGTTTGCTTGATAGAAGCTAAAAACAAACGTTTCTGTCTGGGATGCAACAAATGAGCCGAACTGTAAAACATGTACAGTAATTTTAAAAACCTCTTTTTCAATCTTTACACAATCTTTGACTGGGTTGTGATGAGAGACCCTGAATTTCCTGGCTTTATTTAACAACCAAACAGTAAATGTACAGGTCAGACGTTATCTGCAGATGTAAAAGAAACAGTTTAATTATATTCATTGGGTTTCATAAATGACACTTATAAATATGTGGTTTGATTCAACTGACCTGGAACAGATCGACACTTTTTTCATGACTTCTGTCCATCTTCCAGCCAGATTTGAGGACAATTTCACACATAGAGAACAGAATCAAAACTTTAGAAGTGTAAGAATTGTGCTTGCTTTCCTTGTTCAGTATAAATCCTCCATCTTAAGAGGTGCGACTATCACCAGACGTTCAAAGTGCTTTGATAAGTGCTACATTCTCCTCTACGCTCCGTTTAAAATAAACTTTGGCCCGTGTTTTCTGTCCGTGTACATGTGGGCGTCTGTAATCGGCTGTAAGTGCTCTGGTGGACCCGGACCAGGTGTGTTGAAGGTCACGCCTCCGCGTTGAAGGCCAGATGGGCTGAAAACAAAAGGATGAGGGAGAGAGAGAGAGACGATTGGAAGAGAAAGATGGATTGTGTGTCTCCTGCCATGTTTACCCTCATGACTTCACAGTTTGACCTGAACAATCTCTTTAAAAGCTTCAGATAAAGTTAATTAACGGATGACATCCAGTCTGGTGCTCATGCTCGTGGGCGGACGAGGACAAGCACGAGAAGACCTTCAGCAAAACAGCTGCTTGAAGAGGAGCTGATGTGACTTTCAGAAAGGATTGCTCCTCATTTATAACGTGTGTTGCGGCCTCTTTCAGTTTTTCAATACACAGTGAGTGGTCGAGTACATAAAGCTGCTTTTTATTTATCTATTTTATCTTTGCACTGTTTTTAATTCTTGTTAAAGCACTTTGTGTTACTTCAATGTATAAAAAGTGCTATATAAATACAGATTGATTTGATTTGATTTGATAAAGTCTTGTATTTTTTTTAAAATGATGCAGGCGATTTCCCACCCCTAAAAAAAAGATTCAGGTGGTAGGGCAGTGGATACTACAGTTATTACGCCGACAAATGCTTCATTAATACATTTCGACCCCGAGCAACAGCTGAAGTGACTAATATATCACAGTGATCGCAGAAGAGGAGCATTATTTCTTTCAATAATGAATAAAACAACAAAAACTAATTCTCTCTCTCTCTCTCTCTCTCTCTCTCTCTCTCTCTCTCTCTCTCTCTCTCTCTCTCTCTCTCTCTCTCTCTCTCTCTCTCTCTCTCTCTCAGTGGGATGTTTTTCGATGGCAATCACACCTACCTGATTGAACCTGGAGGACATGGCAGCAGTGATGTAAGTACTCTGTCAAGCTGTGTCTCAACCCTCAAGGAGCTGCTGATGTTTCTTTTGTTTTTCGTCCTGCTGGGGGGCGATTATTGGTTTGTAACCCCCATATTGTTTATCCCCAGCTGCTACTGGACCCTGTTGAAACATACACCATCACATAACTAGTGAAAGGAGTGCAGTGCAGGCTCTGACATCCCTCCACCCTACATTTGCCAGTAACACCTGACATTTTTCATGGTTTTTATTTTTCAATAGATGTTATTTAACGCTGTGAATGAAATGATTGTATAATAATCTGGCAATAGGAAAAATGCTACTTCTTACTGCTGCATCACTGAACTCTCCTTACGGGCGACAGTGTTGTGTTACGTCTGTTTCTCTCGCAGTGTGATCCCCTGTGAATATATTAGATAAAGCAATTATTTTTCATTGAATGTAATTTCTTCTTGTAGTGTTTGTACCTTGCAAGGATGTCCCTTAGGACTGTGAGCCATTTGTTTCACACATCTACAACTAACTCGGGTCAGAGCAAAGCATGGTGAATTCCACTTATTGTTCTGCTGAAGTAAGGATGTTATCACTCTAACGTGGTTCCTACTTGACTTAATAACATGCGCATTTCCACCTTCTGTACGTTTTTTTAATTGTCAACAAACCAGCTGATTTGCAAACAGCACTCTTAACAGCAGGACTGTGTGCAGAGGATGATTGGTGAGAATACTCTCCCTGGTGTTACAGGACTTGTTCGGGGGTCTGTTATTGTCTGCACAGATGAGATTGAGACCAACGAGAGTCCGTTACAGATCACACACCATTTGCTGCCACTTTTCCTTTCGGAGCAGAGAACACAGCCCTCGAGTCTCGGGACAGAGGATTGCAGGGTCACAAAGCCGTCACACCGCTGACGAGCTCACAGCCAATTAGATGATAACAATTACCGGCATTATGGTCACAATGGAGGGACAGATCTGAGATAGACGCCTTGAGCATGAGAGGGAACGTACACTCTACTGAAGCTGTGTGTGTGTGTGTGTGTGTGTGTGTGTGTGTGTGTGTGTGTGTGTGTGTGTGTGTGTCTTTTTTTTCTATTACAACCTCCAGAAAATAGTGTCTGGTGTTAATCACTAAGGGACAAATGGGACCAGATAAGAAAGGTTACGACCCGAGTGTGTGTGTGTGTGTGTGTGTGTGTGTGTGTGTGTGTGTGTGTGTGTGTGTGTGTGTGTGTGTGTGTGTGT
This sequence comes from Blennius ocellaris, assembly GCF_963422515.1. Classification (NCBI taxonomy): domain Eukaryota; kingdom Metazoa; phylum Chordata; class Actinopteri; order Blenniiformes; family Blenniidae; genus Blennius; species Blennius ocellaris. The sequence goes on from NC_137657.1 coordinate 10,700,624, forward strand.
GTGTGTGTGTGTGTGTGTGTGTGTGTGTGTGTGTGTGTGTGTGTGTCAAGTGAGGGAAAGAAAATACATTTGGAAAATTAGTTTGTTTGTTTTTTGCACAAAAGCTTTGAGCAAAGGGAAATAACCACAAGTGTGTTTCACTGTTTCATGGTCATGTCGTGGGGACCACTACTGGGTCACAGTGACACTATATCTGTTCTATGTGGAGTTTGCATGACGTATGTGGGTTTTCTGTGGCTACTCTCTGGCTCCCTCCCGAAGTCCCAAAACATGCATTTGAGGTTAATTGGCACTTCTGAAATCGTCCACAGGCGTGAATGTGAATATGTGTGATTGTCTCTCTGTGATGGGCTGACAGTCTGTCCCGGGTGGATTCTAGTTCAGCTGGGATCAGATCCAATGTGCTGCAACCCTGACTAAGAGAAATTGCTTTTGAAGATGGTTTGGTGGACTCTTATGAGCATCAGAATAAGTGTGGATGTGTGGAATTTATTAAAGAAATTAATTAACACAAGTTAAAATACAGAGAAAAAGCAACAGCAGTGCTCGAGGCCTCTGGGTTTATTTCATGTCTTTTCACCACTTTCTCTTTCTTCAATCCCTTCTTCTTCATCTCTCCTCTACCTCCAACATTCCTCTCCAGCGTTTTCTGGAAATACTGAATTATTCAAGAGACCAGAGAGAGAGAGACAGACACAGATCTTAAGTCAGAAATTGCTGCAGCACTCCTCTACACAGTTACAGTGTCTCAGTCGCCTTTTTTTTGGGTCATTCACACAAACACTGTGACGTAAAATGCCCAGTTTATTCTCCAAGTTCAGTTTTTGTACGTTTATCATGCTCGACATTTAGTCCGAGCGCTGCTTTGCATCAAATATTAAAAATACAGCAAGCACTATATAACTTATTATCGCATATGAAGAGCTGAAAGCAAGACATCAATCGCAATTACAAAGCTCAATTTAATTTCACAAATCAACAATTCAAATAAGCTGTGCACTGAATAGCGAATCTGTTTAGACTTGTATTTATTAGCTTGATAGACTGTTGTTTTCTTTATCTTCAAAAATGTGGCAAAATTAATGATGCAGGAAAAGTCTATTCAAGTTTGAGTCGTATGCGTTTTACGTTAATCTGACGAAAACAATATACTGTGTAGTTTGCAGAGAAATTACTAAAAAAAAAATACAAATGATATTTATGTAATAACACTTTTTACTCAATATTTACATTTTGATGTGATTTTAGCTACAGTTTGTGTAATTCTTCAACACTTTAACAAATAAAACACATGCGTTGTTACACATTCTATGCATGAAACAAATAGAAGACACCAAAACTAGCTTTGCCTCAATCGCCAGCAATATTAGAAGCCACTGAAATTGAGCCCCCCCTAAAATACGCACTGTTTATACTGTTTTGCTAAATACATTATTTTAGTTTTAATATTAAATTCATATGTTCAGCATCATGCATTATAATCCATGCATGCCCAGAACACTACAGTAGTCTGTTCACACACCATCACATTCACCTTTAAAAATGTACTTAATAGCTGATAACAGAGTAGGTTTTTGTCTCATCTGGACAAAAAATTTCAATATTTGTTGAACCATTATCTTCATGAGGCCATGTTTTTATTGTTTATGTCATTACATTGGAAATTTTGTAAAATATGTTTGATTCTTGTGACGGTTCACCTCCATTGGCGGGATTGGTGTCGTCTTGGTATTTTCCGTCTGCATGAGAGTGCTGAGGGACAGCTTTGTCCCGGTTTCTCCTCAGTCGGCTCTGGATGGTCCTTCCTGACTGTCGTCCCCCTCTGGATTCCTCTCAGTGCACCACTGTTCTGTCTTCGGTTTCCATGCGGACCCTCAAACACATAAAGGTCTGCTGGAAAGCCTAAAAGCTCTCCACATCTTGAGTGCGTCATGGGCTCTTTCAATAGAGCTCCTCATTTGTGAGGTTGTGTCCACAGTTGTGCTTTTGTTGACGTAGACAAACAGCCACAAGTCACTCTTTATCAGACAGTAGCAGGACTGAATGCGCTTTGTCCTCTGATGTACCTGCAATGCTAATTGTGCTTGTTCTGATGTTGAAAATAAAATAAGTGGGGGGAAAAAAGGATCAGTTGGAGGCTGATCAGCACGGCTCCTGTTGGCCATATGTTAAATCCATCTGCTTTTCTTCTGCCAAGGCAGAAAAAGTTCTGCAGGACATTAACTAAATGTGTCCTGTACAAGCTGATCTTGTCATGTCATGCAAGCTGAACTGGTTTTAAAGTATCTTCTTGTGTCATGTAGACTCACTTGTATGTAAGTCGCCAGCCATGGTGGGTAAAGTGTTTTTTGTTTTTTTTGCCATGATGAAAGTTCACAAGCCGAGAGCGTGATGTTCCCGGGTGCTGTGCGGCCGGTGCATTTTGCCCTGTGTAAAGTGTGCGCACGGCGTGTGATGCTGACTTGCAAATACATGAAACACCATATGTTTTAGCCCTCTTGTTTATGGAAACCTTAGCAGACCAGCCTGCACCTGACAGCCGCTCTGGCTACATCCACCTTTCACTGTCTGAGTGGGACATCACCGTTCAAGTCTGATAAAAGCTATGATAAAAATAAATAAAAGCATTGTTTTCTTCATTGTTGTACTCAGGTAATTATTATGTTTTTATAGGCATTTATTGAGGTTGTATTGTTTATTGAACAAAAGTGCCTATTTGGCTACCCTGTTATTTATCCAATCAATGTTGAGTCAATACAACATACACAGTGAATTCTAACAGTTTCTTGCTGTGCCACTAAAGAAGACTCGTGTGCTCCCCTGTAGGTATTATGCTTAGTAAATACAAAAATACACTCTATATAGTGATACTGTTTGGAATCTGGCTGATACTGTGATAACTCATGAAAGCTGCAGTGTTTAAAACATGACCTGGTTCTCAGCTGAAGTTACTGCCAGTGTTTATGAAGTCATCATACCGCATTTTTACAACAGAAAATAAATTGTCAAATTGAATGGATGTATTTTACACACCTCCAACACTTATCTGAAGCCAGCACTGCTGTTGGTGCTGTTGAGAGAAAGCTGCAGCTGCTTTCAGTTTAATTTGAGCATTTGATATTTAGCACCAGACAAAAAGTGCACCGAATTAGTATCATAACTTCAAGATGGATAAAGTCTGAAATCTTTCACTTTAACAGGTCAAAATGTCAAAGTAGTTCACATAATATTTTAACTGACTCTAAAGGTGTTATTAAGAAAATTATCTGTTTTATTCTGATCTTAAAAGTGTACATTTGAATTCAGATTTTTAAAGTGTGTTTGATCAAAATCCACCAAATGGAGAAATTATTCCAAATCCAAATTGTTTGTTTGTTTATTATTATTGCTCCAGTGCTCAGATGTTTGATTAAACCTGCAGATGAGGGGGAGGGTTCCGGGGGGGCGAGGGAGTTTCCAGGCACTGAGGCGGGTGTGTGGATGGTGGGGGGGGGGGGGGGGGGGGGCAGTGGCAGATTTTATTTTGGTGGGGGTGTTTGCATTAGATGCCAAAGGGAGGATTTCTTATGGTAGCTGATGCTGGAAACCCCTGACAGTGTGAACTGGTAGAATGAAGGGGGAAAAAAGGAGGGTGATGGGGGGTGATGGGGGGTAATGGGGGTGATGGGGGTCCTCCCTGTGGCCTGAAGCCAACTTCATGTTACTTCCCCTGGACCAGCTCATTCACACACCAGAAGACGGATCGGGAATGAAAGACGCGCTCGCCCTCCTCCCTGCTTAGTATTCATGAGCCAGCAGTCTGGCTCTGAGGCACCGTCTCCCTGGGCAACGCAGGCCCCGCCCCCGAGCCCCTCCAGCAGGACATATGAAAGCCATCTGTGGAGACCCTTAATCTCCATCAGTGCACCATCCCTGCCGACTCCGTGCGTTTTGTGTGTGTGTGTGTGTGTGTGTGTGTGTGTGTGTGTGTGTGTGTGTGTGTGTGTGTGTGTGTGTGTGTGTGTGTGTGTGTGTGTGTGTGTGTGTATTTTCAAACTGAGATTATTGGCTGCGGGTGACGATCCGGGGAACAAAGAAAAATGCTTTATCACAACAGTTTAGTCATCGGCTGCTGCTCCGATAATGACAACCAGAGTGTGTACGTGCTCCACATATTAGAGATACAGCTCTGTTTCACGCTCCTTTTAATTAGGTTCTTATTAACTGTCAACTACGAAAGTCTTTAGTGTCACATCTAAGGAGGAGTCGGTTCCAATAATAGTCTGGTTGTTCACTCGACCTGCATTAACGACAAGACTGAGAGTCTAAACACGTTTCAAACTTTACTCATTGTCAGGGTCATAGAAATTATTTGAAATGATAAAATTAAGCTTTAGTGCAAAGCCATAAATATCAGAGTTGTTGAGGATTATTATTGTCCTTGTGTGTAATTTATTCATTTTTCTTTTCAAGCAGCTTCATGTGACAACACAGAAATTCTCAATCCACTTCCCTCAGGGGACAAGAACTGCAAGTGCCTCTTATATATTACGTAAAGACTAAAAGATTTCAGATTGAACATTTTAACATGGGGGTGAATTCACATTTTAAATGCTGATAGAGCCCAGCGACCATTAACAACAGTATCTGATATTATGGAATGAAAACATTTGGAAGTCCTGCAATAAACACTGGTGGACGATGCATTCTATTTTTTTTTCAGTTAAGACTCTCAAAACTTGGACCAGTTCGAGCGCTTCACCATAAAGACCAACTCTCACATTAAAGTCTCATACACAGGCAATATTTTCTTTTGACAGGTTAAGTGGGTGTTTTCCAATTTTGTATTGGAATTCAGGATGCCTCTGGTTTTTTTGTCAACTATATAGTTCAAGCCTCTTCCATGTGCATTATTTAATTTTGGTTTATATTTGATTGTATGTGTAAAGACGTCTTTAATGCTTACCGAAGTCTACTGTTCAGTACAATATCAAAATCAATTAATTAAGTTGTCATTCAATTGCGACTCTTTAAAGTGCTTACATTTGATTATTGATTCCATGGAGTCCTGATAAAACCTGTATTCATATTTATTCAAACATTGGTCTAAGTTTGGCAAATCACATCACTACTGCCAATTAACCTAAATGTCAGGAGTATTGAAGATGCATTGGCTGGTGGAAACCCTGACGTCTGAGTTAAAAAAAATTATTATTCCAACTGAAAATGTTCAAAAACATAAATTTAATCAGATCCAGTTTGTAATTCAGTTTTATCTCTTAGTTTTGGATGATCAACCAGCTGACTATGTACATTTCTCCTTCAGCAAAAATGAGACTGATACCTCATAGACCAACACACATATACTGTATTGTATTGTGATTTATTTTTTTATATTTAAAACAGACTGTAGAAAAAAAAAAAAAAACAAGTTTCAATTTAATTGACCTGAAAAGTATAGAACCACACAATAGAAGACTAAATTAAAATGTTGATCAGTGCTAAAAACACAAAGAAGGCAGCAAAACTTAAATTTGGCCAAATCAGAACGATGATCATTTCATTACTGATCCAACAAGCTTCCCACCAAATAAGCAACATTACAAAATAACAAACAAAAAAAAAAAAATCTCTTAAGACCAAACGTGAGATATGATATGATTTGTTAGTGTTCATGATGTTACAGTTGGTTCTTAGTGCTTCCTTTTTAAGACATAAATGCTTAGCAAGTATTGATATACAGTGAATAGGTTAGGAAACATGTTATAAAAGCAAAAAAACATTTAAAAAAATACTGAAGGTTAACAGGAATGGTGAACAAAGGCAATGTAAACTGGCACAATATTCACTTCATTAGTACATTAAAATTTTTTATAAAAGCTGCTCTTCATTGGCCACTTTGACATTAACAGTTCATGTTACAACACATACATAAACACTTAGTGGTTGTCTCAAGGAATTAGTGTGTGTGTGTGTTCAGTAGTGATCACAGTGGACCTTCACGCTGTATTCTTGAAACAAGCAGAAGTCTTTTGAATTTGAAGGCAACGGCTCCGACAATGAACGTAACAGTAGTGAAGTATTTGGTGGAGCAGCTGGGAACCTTCAATCTCCAGTGGTTGTTGCCTGTTTGCTTGTAGCTATGATGCAGCTGGTCCGTCTGAACCAGTGGTGGCAAAATGGAGTCTAAACAGTGGCACAGAACAGGTGGTTACATTTTTACTATCGTAAATATATGTTTATTTTCTTCCATTTGTACTAAGCTGAATGCAGTGTGTGTATACGCCAGTGCTACAATAATCTTTTTTTTTTTTTTTTCAAATTGTACCTCCAGGCTTATTTCGACTGACTTTCATCTCCTATAATCAGCAACACACAGACCTGGATTGACTTAGTTTTTCAAGCCATCACTCCAGGAGCTGTAAATAGCCTTCATATTATTAACTTCCATCCATCACAATCTATTAGTTTTATCAGTGGTGAATTTCATGGAGGTTTATGAGCGGAGGCCTTCAATGTGCCGAGGCTGTCAGCCTCTCTTATCTCACTGTGTCAGCACGGGAATGTCGATCTCGATGGCAGACATCCGTGAACGGGTGGAGTAGCGATGGCCGGCATAGCTGGATGCGTATCCCTGAGAAGGGGCGTAGCTCTGAGACGGGGCGTAGCTCTGAGAAGGAGCGTAGCTCTGAGACGGGGCGTAGCTCTGAGACGGGGCATAGCTGTAAGCCTGAGTGCCCCCCACCTCTGAGCCGTACCCGTCCGGAGCAGAGAGCTGAGACATGTACACCTGTGCTGCAGCAGGGGCCACTACGCTTTGCGTGTACGCCTGCGCTGCCAGAAACGGCTGAGTGTCGATCACTGTGGGAGGAAACGTCTGTGGTGGGAAGGGCTGCTGGCCATAAACCGGGGACGGAGGAAATCCGTTGGCGGTGAGCGGCTGGGTGGACGGAGAGGTAGACATGGAATGGAGTGGTAACCAGAAGGGCGAAGGCAACTTCTTACACATGCAGTACCACATAAACATGAGCAGCGCCGCCAGCATCAGCCCTCCAGAGCAGCCTATGGACACGTACACGGCAAAGCCATCGGAGAAGATGTTGTCGTATCGGATGTTCATCTCCTTGGTGCGGAACAGGAACCAGACTGAGGGCGCGATGGCGACCGCTCCACCCAAGAACAGGAACATCCCGGCCACTAGGTGGCAGCCCGCGCTGTTCACCAGGAATCGAATGGTCTTGATGTCCGGCTCAGGCTTTTCAGAGCAGCAGCAGGTCTTACACATCCCTGTCATGCACAGCAGCAGAGCCAGAGAGCCAAACGTCAGGCCTGCAGGAAGGCAGAACTGCAAGAGGCGCAGATCCAGCTGGTCCACTTTAGAATACCACTGAAAATAAATAAAGATATCATCGCTGTTATGGACCATTTGGACGTTGCAAAAGAAAGGGAGACATTTCGAAAAGACAATACCTCTGAGTCATAGTAGTAACATCCTGAGTAGCCATCCTGTTTCACACACTTAGACCACAGCCCGTCGTACACGCTCACGTTCTTGGCATTGCGATTGAAGGTGACGAGTCTGGTTACTCTCCACTGAGGGATTAACGCCGCCACGGCAATCCCACACACCGACACAAAGGCAATGATGAAGGCAAAGGCATTGGTGGCATGGATGTCCCGGCACGACATGGCTGGCCGCTGCTCCAAGGAGCTGAGGCTGCAGGGAGAGTTTCTATTCCTGGATAGACGGAATAAGGCAGATTGAAGACCTATGAATGGATAATCCCACCAGCAAGCAATGACACTCAACTCAAGATATTTAGTTTCATAAACAGAACTCAAGAAAAAAAACAACTAAATATGGCCATTCAAGCTTACCCAAGTGGTTCCATTCCTATAGATGAACGCTAACTGTGCCACAGATTGACCCAGCTCTGGGCTACCCCGCTGTATTTCTATTCACCACAGAGCAGTTGACCCAATATCTGCTGTCCCTGAGAAACAATGCTCTCATTTCATCAGCAAACAAAGTGGGAATGACTTGGTGGCTGAGCTTGCAGAGTAAAGAGTGTCTATGCAGCAGTGCATTACACCGACTGTAAATTGAACAATAAGCAATTGAATAGGAGGTTTGCTTGTGACTGCATGCAGCAGTAACTGACAACTGTAACCAGCCATGACGATGCTGCTTTATTTTGCTTTGGACTGCAGCTGCTTTGCTTTCAAAAAATTCCCAAAGAGATTATTAATAGCATTTTCTGGCTACTTATTGCCACTTCTGGAGCTGGATTAAGTTTGAATTAGGATTTTGCCAATATTTCCGTGACTGATTTATCTATTTACTTAAACTCAGTAAGTACTATGACTTGTATGGTCTTTAAGCTTATACTGTAAATATTTCTAAATATAGTAGCTGTATTTACACTAGGAAATCTTAATTTGTGTTTTGTAATATTAGTTTTTCCAAGCCTGGTGTATTCCTTTAACACATTTTCGCCTCAAAAGAATCCATTATATTTCTAAAAAGTCTGATTAGGTAAAATGTCTCTTGTTTGTTTAATAAAACAAGTGGCTGAAATCAATGGAAGGACATTTACTAATATATTTGGTTGTATGACTGTAGTACAATGTCCATTCAGGGATGAGACACGCTTTGTTTTCAATCCAACTTTGAGAGAGGGAGAGGCAACAAACATCGTGGATGTGTAATAACAGCCGTTTAACTAGTTATTATCAGTTAAAAACAGACATTACTGCTGACTGAGTCATTAGCTCACCAGGCGGCTATGCTAACCCACGGTAGCAGCTTAACGAGCTGTGCTAAGTTACACCTCTCACCCCTCTTTAAATCGTCCTTATATGTAAAAACACATGACATCTTTAACATCTGTATATCCACGATCAAATGACCGAGTAAGAGAAATAAGCAGCAGTGTTTAATTAGCCTGTTAGCAGATGGCTAAAGAGTTAGCATTACAGTGAGCTAACCTGTTGCATCCCCGCTCGTTCACTACATTTAAAATACGCGCACAATACCTGGTATTTGCAGTTATTCCGGTGGCGTTACAGTGCAGGGGGTGGCATTTCAGCTCCTTATTTCCTTACATGCTTAAACGCGATTAAACTCGGTCTATTTTTTTGTTTGTTTTACAGTAGAAGACTTCGTAAACAGGACAGGCTGTTGTTTGTGCCCTCTGCGTTGACTCACAGGTGCCTCGCTTTGGGCGTTGCTGAGGTTAATCGGGTGTTTGTGCCCTCGGCGAGATCTCACAGGTCCATAACCCTCGGTTTGGGCGTCGATTTCTTTGTTAAATAAATACAAATAAACCTCGTTTTTAGAGAAGAATGGAACAGAAATGATTTGAAAATACTTACAGAGCAATTAAAGATAGATACAATTCTGTATTTTAAAAAAGTTTTATGTCCAAATAGGCAACAAAAAATGAAAGGGACGTTATTTATTTATTTATTTGTTTGTTTGTTGCAGACATGTCAAAGCATACACAAAATACAGATGCAAAATACAGAATTTTTTTTTACACTAATATGAATTTATCGCTATATAAATTACGTTTTATTTATGTTTATTTTATGAATATACATATGTACAGAACTATGACACACACCCATCTAGACATAAATACACAGAGAAATACACATATAACAAATAGAGCTAGTTTTAAAATGTCTAACAAGGGCTAGGAAGGGGTAGGAAAAAGTACAAGTTTTTATTTCTTTAGCAGACACATATGGGCCAATGAAATATTTCACATTTTTATATGTACCATGTTTAATGTTCAAGCTTGTTATCTAAACTGAAATCCTACAACATACAATGCTTGGATTCTTTTCATTACATAAGAAATTTAGGTGAAAAATGGACTTCTGTGTGTTCAAATGTTTACTACTTCAAGGGTATAATAACTAAATAATTGTATTGCTTTGTGTATACACAGCATTGAGTTTTCTGTGCATTCACTGTGCTGACTCTCACGGCTGCTGCTTGTTTTTGCTGAGTGTGGCTGATGGGAACTTTGGTTATGAGTGTATAATTTTACCACAACTCTAAATCTTTGCCCTTTTAAATGAAGCTTTTTAAAAAATGCAAGCTTTCTCATTTCCTTATTTGTTCAATAATATGATGAGATTTCCTGAGATCTATGTTGTGGATGAACTAAATGAAGGGATTCCTTTCTTTTCTTTACTCTTCCAGGGGGACGTTCGCATTCACATGGTTTACAAATCTGCAAGGAAAGATGGAGTGAGTGACCTCTTCACTGGTAAGACGATTGCTGAAGGTTAAAATTGAATGTGCAATTATTATTTATAGAATCATAATTAGGACTGTTTATAAAAGCTGTGTTTAAATTAATTTGGTCAAACATTGAATTCTGATAGGAATTAATGTTTTGATTGCTAGGTGATCTACCAGAGCCGCCTTTTCCAAGCCCACCCATTCCAGGCTCACGGGATGTTCACAGGAGGAAAAAGAGACAGGTATGAGGAGTCTGCCGTGTCCACAGCAGATGGAAAATCACAATCATTAGCCGATGGGCCCCACTGTGTGCTTTTGTGAGTGCAAGATAAAATGGTAATTGTGCTGATGATGCAGTTTATCAGACCCTCATTGCACGTTAGTCTTTATTCCCAAAGACACCGAGGCTGCATGGTCGTCTGCCTCTCTTCCCACACCACAGCTCTTCACCCAGTACATTTCTTCTCCCTCTCCCTCTTCATCTGATCCTCTTCTTCTTTTCATAAATCATTTATCATGAGTGGAGGCTGCTTCCATCCCTGTCTCTCTCAGACTTAGTCAGATGTCTGCAGCTGCTTGTCTCTCAGCCTTCAGCGCTGCTCCCATCCTGCAAGACAGACAAACCAGGTTTAGCTCAGCAAAGTTCATACCTATTGATTTGTTGCTTCTTTTAAGTTGTTGCAGGAAGCAGCATTCGTCTTGTTTTACAATGCTGCTCTGAAATGCTCATTCTTTGCCGTCTTGGTTGAGGAAAACTAAAAAATGTCAGTCTGTCATTATTGTGAATAATGTCATGTCTTCTCAGGCTGCTTGGTTGTCGCGAAGCGTTGAAGATGAGACCAAATACATTGAGCTGATGGTGATCAACGACCACTTCATGGTGAGCTCTTGCTTCGTTCTGGTTTCATTGGTGGATTTATCGGAGACGGACCATGAACGTTGTCAGTCTTTCCGTTTACAGTTTGTCTGGTTGAATCACGGCTGGATCTGCTTTATATTCTTGCACATGTTCCACCTCTCATCTGAATGAGAGGAGATTTTTTCAACAGCTGAGATGTCCAAATGGCTTTGAATGAAAATCAAGTTGATAAAAGGAAATGCATATATGCAAGTATATGAGCTGTAGAGCGGTACATGTAGAGAAGTAAATCTTTAAAAGGGAGCCTCTGCTTTATAATCAAAGTAAGAGTGTGCACTTCAAATGCTGGTTTTACTGTTCATAAAACAGTTTTGATCAAATTCAGTTGACTAATAGTCACTGAAACTGAAAGTATTCTGTTTTTCACATAATAGAAGTGACATTTGGACTAACCAGAAAGTGATAAAAGTGTGTTCCTTTAGCCCTTTAATGGCTTAAATTGTATTTGTTCCAGATTATGAATCACATTTGGTTTTTTTCTTCACTCTTCTGTCTCTCCGTTTTTTTACTTCCACAGTATAAGAAGCATCGGATTTCCGTTGGCCACACGAATAACAATGCAAAGACAGTGGTCAATATAGCTGACATGGTAAGAATTGTATTGATCGTCGTCTTGGAAAGCTTGCCACAAGCACTCCCGGGTACTCGCGCTGAGCACGCACTGCACTGATTTCTCATTTAACCAAACTCTCTCTTCATCTGGCCTCTACTCTGCTGTGAGCAGCCCAATAACCAGCCAGCTAGGAGTTTTCAGATTTCAGGGAAATGACCCAGTCATGTCTTCCCACTAAGGCAGATATTCCAGTGTTTGATCACGTTGTCGCCATGTTACTGAAATCTGACCTCCAGGGTCACATCTGTAAGCCGATCGTCTGGTGAGGCTGCACAGAGGTCATGCCTTTTTCCAGTGCCCTTGAAAATGATCATATGAAACCGGCTGTATTTGGGCTCGACACATTGATTCCCCGAAGCTAAACGCAATATCAATTTCCTTTCATTCAAAGGGAAGTTTTTACACATGTTAGCGTCAAAGAAGCTGCAGATTGGACTTTCCATTCTAACACAAGTGTGAATATCGTTTTGTTTGAATTTTTTTCTGTACTTGGCTGAAGGTACAGAGTTCATGTGAACAGCTAGCATCATAAAATCGAAGCAGAGTAAGATGGGAAGCGGCAGAGTCATCACTGTCTGAGGGCAGTTCTGCTGAGAGCCCCCCCCCCCCCCCCCCGGCATGGTTTCAGCTTTATCTCATCGCTTATAACTTTATTGAGCAGCTTGCAATGACGCTTTCCGCAGAGCACTAATAAAGTTTTGGGTGTATTAGAGCTGGAATACATTGAAAACATGCAGAACCAGGGCAGTCCTCTGCAGAACTGATGGTTTTTACAATCAGGTACTCTCCACACAAGTGGACAGAGACGGATACTAAGAAGGGGTTTGCGGCCAGATTGACACTGAACCACAAACGTATCCCTGACCACTTCCCCTCTGCTTTGTCAGCCTTATTTTTCTGGAGACTATCAACATCCAGTTTAAATGTGGATGCTCTTCTCTCCTCCAGCCCGAGGCCCCAGCAGACTCCCATCTTATGAAAGCAAACATTTTTATTTGCCGGCATCATGGCTGGTTTGTCCTTCAGACTGTTACCTTGTTGACTGTCTGGGCCCCAGTGATGTGTGGCTGTGAAGTGGCAGAATAATATCGGCTCGGGGTGTCGACCTCAGTTTACTTTCAGGACCACGTTCAGACCAATTTTAATGGCAAAATGTTGTTTTGGGGAAAAAACAGAGCCGGGGAGAAAATGTTCACTTTTAACTTCACTTCACTTTGAAAACTTCAATCCATCTGATCTTTAAATGATGACTGTGTGACTGTAAATTTACTTTAATTCTTCAGATTTTCAAGGAGCAACTCAACACCCGTATTGTGCTGGTTGCCATGGAAACCTGGTCAGCAGACAACAAGTTCAACATCGACGACGACCCCATGGTGACCCTGAAGGAGTTCATGAAGTACAGAAAAGACTTCATCAAGGAGAAATGTGACTCCGTTCACCTCTTCTCGTAAGTCTGGATCAAAACTTTTGGAGGTTTTTTTTAACTCTTTTTCTTTTTAGATGCGCTTTTTTAATTGAAGTTGTCCATTATTTTCAGAGGGAATCGCTTTCATAGCAGCTTGGGTGGAGCATCTTACATGGGGGGAGTTTGTTCTCTCACTAAAGGAGGAGGAGTGAATGAAGTGAGTTGTGTGAATAACATTTCAGTTTATTACACGTTTTCCCATCATATGATGCATTATCACTCCTTTAAATGTATATATTTAACTGTGGTTTTGAAGCGCAGAGCATGCAACATCTGGAGAGTCCTTAAAGGTGAAAGAACAAGAACACAAAAAAAAATCATGATAATAACAAATAAAAACAGGACAAAATGATTTTAGTTATTTTTGGTTTAAATAAAATATCTACTGAATTTATTGTAAGTGTGATGGAGACCAGCTTATGTTTAGAAAAACCTCAAACAAATCTTATTCAGCTAAAAGTCTGCTCTGTTTCTTAGTTATTACTGAAAAGTTTATTCAGACATCTTAATGTAGTTGTGGAGGTTTTGCCATTTTAAGTGCTTCTTTCCTCCACATTTGTTGTATAAAATTAAGGGTAACTCAAGTATTGAACTACTGACAAATCTTGAACACTTTACTTATCCGTTCTTAATTTCTTTTAACTATCTTAATATTATATCATATAATATCTTTTTTTTTTTTCTGCAGCTGCCTACAGCTGCAGATGGAACCTAAACAGAAACCCATCTGGTGCTGTCCTTCTCTATTCTGATAGTTATTTAATAATGGTAGTTTCAGTGAATGTATAAAGACTTTACACGTCAGTTCTATGACAGTGCCAACAGTTGTTTGGAGGGATATTTCATAACGTCGAAAACTTGGGAGGGAAACCTGCAGTCTGTAGAGTCAGTTAAATCATTTTTGTACTTAACGAGAAATGTATTCATGATCTCCTTTCATCACTCACTTTTTAGTTCCCAGAACGCTTTTCACACTCTCCCTCTGTTTCTCTCTCTCTTTTTTCTCTCCCTCCCATTTTGTTTATTGTTTCTTCTTAGTACGGGAAAGCGAACGAGATGGCCATAACCCTCGCTCAGTCTCTTGGACAGAACATTGGCATCTTCTCTGACAAGAAGAAGATCATCAATGGTACACAGTTGATGAGCCTGTTGTTATTTAGAAACGCATTTATCTCACAGCCACATTTTCATTGCTGCTTTGTTTTTCCCAGGTGAATGTAAATGTGACGATCGCTGGGCAGGCTGCATCATGGAGGACATTGGGTAAGTTTGCTTAAAAGTTTTTTTTTTTTTTTTTTCAATTCTCAGCTAGAGTCACGTCATTCCTCACAGATGCTGTTTATTCAGTTTTCAACCAATCTCTGAGCATTAAGCGCACTTTCTCCTCAGACTTCAAGTAATTTTTGTCACCACAGGGTTGAGTCAGTTCAAAGTATGAATATAAATGTTACATCTCATGCAGCCCACTCAAACCTTTGGACTGTGGGTAATTAGTCCTTTCTTTGTGTATTTAAAAGCAAGTCAAGCGATCATACTGTGATCAAATTTGACAAATTGGCTAATGTATTTAAAGAAAGTTAGAATTTTATATCCAAAATGTTCATAATTTAAGCTTTCGTAGTTTTGATTTGTTTAAGGTATTTGTTAATTTGCTGTTTTTAAAGATTTGCTAGAAATTGTTTAAATCCTTTGCTGTTTTGTTAATACTAATTTAGCTTTTATGCTCTGAAAGCAAAACATTCAGTATTTAAATGTAATCTGTTATTAATATTTAGTGTATTATTAAATGGCACTGCATTATATCTGATTTCCTCCCTATTTTATAATCACAAGTATAATTATCTGTAAAATGTACATATACATTTCAAATTGATAAAGTATTGAAATTCTTCTTCCTCTTTTAAAAATGATGTACCCCATGTTGATTGGCATGTTGTTGTAGTTTTAAGATTCACCACCAGGTGTCAGTCCAGGTCAAATCTTCCCACTGCATCTTCATTATGTAACTTAAATTTTATCTCCTCTCAGCAGTAATGTTTTTTTTTCTTTTTTCGTGATATATTTATTACCACGATTAGGTGTTATTTATCAGTCTATGTATGTTTTGTGTTTTCAGTGTCATGCAGAAATCACAGCAATGTTTGTATCAATATGTGTTAAATGTGTTCAAGGCTTGCTTGGCATGGTGCCACTGTGAGCACATGAATGTGTGTGTGTGTGTGTGTGTGTGTGTGTGTGTGTGTGCTGTGTGTATGAATACACCTCTTCTTAAATACTTCTTGCGTTCCTCCTTTATCCCGAATGGGACAGCAGGTGAGCAGAAGCTTGCTCGAGCGTTGCTTGTGCTGGTTTTGAACCAACTGGCTGTCTCGGAGGAGGTTGTCCGTCACCACAACCTTTCCCATCTCATCCAACAGCAACACACCCCCTCTGGCCCTAGCTTCTCCTTTTATTTAGATGATAATGAACAAATACAGTTTGATGTCCTCTTTGTAATACACTGGCTGTATTTTTCATAATCACTTTGTATGATTTCACATGTAGTGAATGTGTATGTTTCAGTTTTGGGCCGATGTCACCAGCTGATCAGCAAAGAAAATGTGATTTATTTGTTTGTTTTTTTAATTGGATTTTTCTTCCATTCTTCAATTTAAAAGGCAGGATTTCATCTCTTGTTTTTGTTCATGTCGAACCGATTGATACAGTCTGCAATGTCATTCTCACCTTAGGTCAATATTTGTCTCTTCATTCCTCTGTAACGGTACACTCCCTGGTTGTCCCACATGCAGATCCTCTTCTACTGGCTCACCATAACAAACTTGCTCCAGTGGTCAAATGACCGAGGGCAGGCGACTCTGCTCTATGAGCTGGTCACCTGTAAATGTACCGAGCCCCCCATTAGCTCTCCTCAAATCACATTAATGGTATTTCAGACGTTTGTATTCAATGAGCGACCTCAGCCATACCCAATGACAGAACTTTGTTTTTTATCCCTCAGCACTTGCATGTCTGATATACGCAACCTGATTAATGCTACTAACTGCTGTCACGTTTTTTCACAGGGTGTAGCGACTGTGTGCGATTGTCTGTGCGGGAGTGTGCCTCTGACTGGACTTGTCCGTTTACATGTTTTATGTGTACGACTCCGTATGTTTGTGGCAGCTTTTTGTTGGACATCTAAAAATCCTAACTACACCTTGGATGAACTTGAAAGACACAGCGGTCTTAAAGCAACACACATTCTATTGGCTGACTGTGCATGAAGGTCGAGTTAGGATTTGGAAACTAATACATTTTGTTTTGTGTATTCATACCTTTATTTGAAACCAGGACAAAATATGTATTTTCTGGGAGCAGCACCCAAGAAATATTGAGCCAAGTGCAGCACTTTATTGATACTGGTTCTACCTTTGGCACTCCCCCTGCTAAAGGCTTTATATGTTTCCCAGCACGTCTCGGTGAGCAAGTTGTTGTCAAGTCTCTGAGCATTAAAACTGTCCATTCTGTTAAATCAGGAGTGTAGGAACAAGAGAGTGACTTAACATCTGCAGAGCAGCGGGTTGATTAAGAAACACTGTAATAATGGCAAATATTTCATTGCCGTCTGATACATATTTTGATTCCATGGTCTTAAACTGTGAAACAAATACTGTTTACCATGACAAATAGTATTTTTCTATGTGGAAGCAGTTATACTTTTTCTGTTGATTGATGAGCATGTTTCACCCTTATTTTATTCCTTTTTACTGTTTAAAAGTGGTTGCGAACTACAAGATTTTGACAAGATTCAGCAGTGGCACAAAATTAGATGCTAAATAATGTTGTTTTTTTTTTTTTTTTATAAATCCCACGCACAGCTGGGACAGCTATGAGCCCAAATCATTTTGGAAAATCTTTTTAAAATATTGTAGTGCCCTTCATGTGTCATCAAGGTATCATCACTGGGTCCTTATGTACCCATCATCATTGTAGGCGGCTTCATTTATTCCCATTACAATGTGAGAAAGCCTCTCACAGCCCCCGACCGTCTCTGAATGAGTCTCTCTGTTATTGCATTGTCTCTGCTGCCAGTCATAATGAACCACGGCGTCAGAGCCACTACAGTTTGACATGTGTCTGAAAAATAATCAACATGGTTTCAAAGTGCCATTCAGTGTTAGGATGATAGCTTTAAGATAATCAAAATAAGAGCCGAACATTTGATTGTGACACGTCAATGCAATTTATATTATTATTATTATTATTATTATTATTATTATTATTATTATTATTATTATTATTATTATTATTATTATTATTATTATTATAATATAATATAATATAATAACAATAATAATAAAAAACTGAAGAAACCACAGTGGAACATTTAAAAGCTGATGACTTCTGCTCTGACCAACTTACCGTAGTAAAATATTCATCTGGCCACACTTCCATAAGATAATGCAATAACTGTTTCAAAATGTTATTTTTTGCATTTTTAAGTTTCATTTTCAGGACAGAGTAAAAACGATGCATCTTTCAATCCATTTACATCTCACACATACCTTCATATGATCCTCACTATATTAGATGTACTGTGTATCTGTCCCCATGTTATTGTATGGATCTCCTCTGAACTGTGAGTAAACCTGTAACAAAACCTTAAACGTTCATGGTAAGAATACCTCAATACAACAAACTTGTCATTCCAATATATGTACCAGTGACTATGGACATTGTAAAAATGATAGCATACAGTTTCGTGTAAGGGTACAAGAAATATAGTTTAGTTGAATAAAAGAGCTCAAAACTGTGTTTTTTTTCCCCCACACCAGTCGTTAAGTGTTTTTTTCTTCGAAACTTTCTCTCATACTAATATCCATTGAGGCTGTCGTTCGTAGTTTTACACACTGTTCAATGTGATATTGTTAAACAGCTACTACCTGCCCAAGAAGTTCTCCGACTGCAATGTGGAGGAGTACCACAACTTTTTAAACAGTGGTGGCGGATCCTGTCTGTTTAACAAACCTCTGAAGGTACACACACACACACACACACACACACACACACACACACACACACACACACACACACACACACACACACACACACACACACACACACACACAGATATATATATATATATATTGAATTTGCCTTTTCCCGTCGTAGCTGCTGGACCCCCCTGAGTGTGGCAATGGCTTCGTGGAGCCCGGAGAGGAATGTGACTGTGGAAGTCCGGCGGTGAGTTAATGGACTGTAGATGAATGGATTAGTGCAACTCGGTGGCAGGAGGATGGGTTTATGATAAAAAAAAATTGCTAATTACCCAACAAATAAACAAGATATTGTGCCAGATTTGATCTAACAGGAGGTAATTTAATGCACTTAAGCATCACTGGAGAAATCACGGCACAGGTCACCCAAAGTTAATGTGTTCATGGAGATGATCCACAAAAACCTCTTTTCTCTTTTCTGTGTGTTTATCTTTAAGGAGTGTGCCAAAGAAGGAGAGAACTGTTGTAAGAATTGCACCCTGACTCAAGGCTCCAATTGCAGTGATGGACGCTGCTGCAACAATTGCCAGGTACAAAAGAGGCCAGGCTAGTAGTCAAAGTAAACATAGTCAAGTAAAGCCAAGTAAAATGCATTGTTGGGAAAATTGTAACTGTGACTACCGACTCATGATTTCAGTATGAGTAAAATGATGAAAAAGTACCCAAAAATACTGCTTAATTTGAGTATTTGTAATTTGTTGCTTCATAATCTACAGAGTCGTCTGGGAGTTTTTGGTACTGACGCCTCAGCCACGTAGAAACTTCCATTTGCCTGATCTTCAAATATATACTTCTACGATTTTAAAGTAGCCAATTCACAGAGATGGCTCATAATCAGAAGCTGCAAATAAACTACTTTTAATGCATTAACAATCTCGATAAAGAAACCGGGGGAACAGAGAACTTTTTTTTCAACCAAAAGCGTTGATCTGTGTCGTGTGCTGCTGCTGCAGATGGAGTACGCAGGAGTCGTGTGCAGAGACGCAGTGAACGACTGCGACATCCCGGAAAACTGCACGGGCAACTCCAGCCAGGTGACGGTCCATCACACAGTCCTGGACAGCTACAGCTATAAACATGCATCAATACTCGCATTGACTTCACAGCATTTCTGCCACGTCTTTCATTTATTGCAGTGTCCACCAAACGTGCACAAGATGGACGGTTACACATGCGAGAAAGACCAAGTAAGACATTTGGCATATTTATGAGATTTTTACAATATTTCATTCTCAAAAACTGAGAGCTGTGACTCAGCCTAAACATTTATTTTCTGACACTGTACTGAGAATAATCATTATTTTCTCAACAGGGTCGCTGCTTCAATGGCCGGTGCAAAACCAAAGACAGACAGTGCAAGTACATCTGGGGAGAGAGTAAGTTTCTTGTCTTGCAGACAGCAAACGTCTCCCTGAAAATAGATGTTCTTCGTACTTCTTACAGCACAAAGCATTGTAATTAAAAGTGGTTGTGTCTCCTTCAGAGGCAACAGCAGCTGACAAGTTCTGCTACGAGAAGCTGAACATTGAAGGAACTGAGAAAGGAAACTGTGGGAAGGACAAGGACACGTGGATCCAGTGCAACAAACAGTGAGCCCGTCTTCTGCGTTATTTATGGCAGGTAGTCTGTTTTGTTGTTTTTTTTCTCCTCTCCAGATGATCTGTATTTGAACTTTTGTGTTGCAGGGATGTCCATTGCGGTTACCTGCTGTGCTCCAACATCTCACCTGCCCCAAGACTGGGGGAGCTGCAGGGGGGTCTGACCTCCTTCTCAGTAGCTCGACACAGTGCTTCTCTGGACTGCAGGTGGGCATCAGAGATAATCCTAATCGTAATAATCATAATAATCATTGTTCCACTGAGCTTCTCATGTTTGCTGTTCAGTGGCGCTCACGTGCTGATCGACGGAGACACCGACCTGGGATACGTGGAGGACGGCACGGCCTGTGGGACCGACAGCATCTGCATCAATCACAAGTGTCTCAACATTCAACAGTTTAACTTCAGCACCTGCCCCGGGACGACTGACAAGACCATCTGCTCTGGACATGGGGTGCGCTCCAGCATCCGGCACACAAAACCATTTAGCCTTTCAGTTGCCCGACGGTGCCGTCATTAGTGACTTGAAAGTGGGAAAATGCTCGTGTCAACCTGGGAAAGTGTTTTGTAACTCCAAACACTTTAGAGTGTCGGTCATTAATTGCTTGATGCTTTCATGCCAGAGAACAAAGTGACTGCTTTACACCAAATGTGCACAGTGTGAAATGAGATTGTACCTCTTGAGGTTCCATTTCATGAATATTTATTTGTCTCTCTTCGGCCCACACTGGCAGCTGTACTAAAGCGGCACTGCAGGAGGCGGCCATGTTGTTTGTTTACGATTGTGAACACTGTAAAATTGGATCTTCCTAACTCATACCTATCATCATTTCCTGCTGCAATAAATCAAAGTGGTCCTTTATGTCGTTCTGAATGCCAGTCAAAGAGATTCCTCTGATTCAGTCTGCCCAGTTTGTGAACCTACGTTTTTTTGTTTGTTCCTGCAGGTTTGCAGCAGTGAGCTGAAGTGTGTGTGCTACCTGGGATGGACTGGAGAGGACTGCAGCTCCATGTCTCCGTTCAGCTACCTGGTGGTTGGACCCACTGCGTCTGCTTCAGGTGGTTATTTGTGAAGCCTCTCGCTACCGACTTCCTCTGCTCCCCTTCACTCTGCCCTCCATTCTCCAGCCTCTTCTCTTGTCACCATGCACGATACACTTGTATCTCTCCACTCTTTCAATTCCACTTCATCGCATTCAGTTCTCCTGTTCTGGCTTTCACTTACAGATACTTCAATGTATTTCTTTGTCATTTTTGTGTGTTTGTTGTACTCCAGCTTATTTCAGCACACGTGTCGTCTGCTCATTAAAGCCAGCTGCATTTGTATTCTCTGAACCACGCACGTCATTCTTTTGTTTGTCATTTTTTTTCACGCTCATTCTTTGTCGACAGGCCGATGTCTTTGACGGAGTGACTAGAGGTCAGATTTGAGTTTCTTTTTTCATTGTACTTGTCCTGTCCTTGATGTCATTTCGTGCTCCTCCTCCTCTCTCTCGCCAACTTCAGCCCGCCTCATTCGGTTGATGATGACTCTCAGTAAACAGTAAAACAACCAGTTCTGATGGTTATTTTCAGTTTTAAGCTTATACACACACACACGTGGGTTCCCTTCAGAGTGATCCTGAAGAGGGACCGCAGTGTGGTGGTTCTCAGTTTATTCCCCCTTTTTGTCCTCCTTTTGAACTTTTCCCGCTGGATGTACTGTGGTTTGTGTTCAGCTGCAGTGTTTTGTGGTTTGTGTATCCCCATGTGTCCTCATTACTCAGGAAGAAAGAGACCACTCATCCAGTTAACACACATTTGGCTCCTGTCCCCCGTCTGTCTCAGGTATCACCAGTACCAACATCATCATCGGGGCCATAGCGGGCTCCATCCTCTTCCTCGCCCTGATAATGGCTGCAACTGCCTGGTGCTACAAGTAAGTGTGTCTGCAACTTGGATGTGTGATACACAAATAAACAGATGTGGTCAAACCCAAAAAATTTTTTTTTAATAATAAGGGGTAAAAAGGAGATTCCTCTTTTTACAGGAGCTACAAGGAGAGGCGTTACGTTGAGTCTGAGGTGCAGCGAAGATTCTGCCGGTTTGTTCACTTTTTTCTCTCTCTATTTTTTACTTGTACTATTAGAAAGTTGTTTCTCTTTAACCATGTTAGACTTGCGGGCCATCATTTTGAGGTTTGGTAGTCTCTCGATATTGGAATATTTTTCCCTAAAACTGTGTTTTTATCGATCATTGTTACCAATGAATATCCTACTATAGTGCCACAGACCAGATTCTGTCATGTATCTCAAACCCAGTGAATAATGTGAAGCTGCGTAGTAAGAAAATAATTTCAGTCTTCAGTAAAAGTAGCAGGCTTTCAAACTCAGTTGGGTAAAAATACGTTGACTAAGTATTTAAAGTAAATATAGGCATACAATGTTTCCTGTTTTAACTTTTCATTTTTATGTTTATAATGTTTTGAGATGCACATGTGCACTCCATGTCATTCTTGTGTTTCTTTTAAGATAAACTGCTGTATTTAAAAATAAAAAAATGTATCATGTGATGAAGAAATATAAAAGTTATGATAATTCCAGAAAAAAACCCCCAATATACTTCAAACTTCTTTTTTTTTTTACTCTACTAAGAGACTGATGCATTCAACAAAATGCTTTTCAATGATAAAAGGTGCAGCTCTGATAAATGTTTCACATCGCAAAAGCTCAGAGGACAGAAACATGTACATTTCTTTCCTACATGGACCCTCAACAAATCTAACCGAGATGAGATCAGTTTCGCACAGATGTTTACTTCCTTTGGTGGTGGTTATTGTTCGCTTCTGCCGCATCAACAAAGCTTTCCTCTCCCTAGGCCGCCGCCCCCAGGTGAATATGTCACCAAGCCGGGGGACGCGGATTCGTTTTACAGTGACATGCCACCAGGCGTCAGCACCAATTCCGGCTGCAGCTCCAAGAAGAGGTCAGCCTGCCTGTCCCACCTGCAGATTCGCACCTTGTCCTTCACCCCCTCCATCCCATCCATCTCTCAGAACATCTCAGTGTTTGGCTTCAGGTGTGCCTCTCATCTCATCGTCACTCATCTGTTCGCTTGCAGCTGCTCGTGTGTCTGTGTGGAGATGTGCGGGAATTTAATGTGCTGGATTATCTAGTAGAGCTCAGTGTGTGTTTACATCATGCTTTCACTCAATGTCTCATCCGTGCTGTAATTCAGGGAAATAAACCAAAATGTCTACATTTGCGAGCATTTTGTTTAATAAGAAATTATCTATATCCTTATTTCATGTCATAATCATGTGTCTTAATAATGTATCTTGTGACCCTGTGCTTGGGTGATATTGTTTCATGACTTGTAGTTTTTTTCCATCTGGTTCTTCACTTGCCTGTTTACATGTATGCATCAGGTTTTCAGCAGCTGACAGGAACTCAACTGTGTGTTTTACACTTATGTGTGTGTGTGGTGTGTGTGTGTAGATCTAATGGCCTTTCCCATTCATGGAGTGAGAGAATTCCAGATGCCAAACACATAGCTGACATCTGTGAAAATGGGCGACCGAGGAGCAACTCGTGGCAAGGTAACACACGAAGGAATCAGTTTGTGACGAGTGTAAACAGACTCACCGATGTTATGTACTTTATTTATAATCCTGTCTCCTGCATTATCATTTCAATAAATGTTTTGCATGCACTTGGAGAGATTTGCTTCTGAAGTGTGTGTTCATGTCATACCTATCTGCAGGAAACCTGAGTGGTAATCGTAAAAAACTGAAAGGAAAGAAGTTTCGCGCTCGCTCGAACTCCACAGAGTAAGTTCATGGTGGGAAGCTGTCTGAGTTGTGTGGGCTGGTGGTGGCGATGCAGTACAAGATTTGGGGGTCAGGGTAAAGCCTAATTTTTAAGTGATTAAAGGAAATCAGTGCAGGTAAAAAAAAAAAAAAAGGATTTTTATGAAAAACACATTTTATAGTAATTGTAATAGAACCAAATTCAAATGATTAAATTGTCTTAAGGGTAAAACCACGAGTGTAACGGGAGCAGGCATTATATAGAGATTTACTTTTACTACAGCTGTCAAAAGCAAATGCACAATGTTATATATCCTGAAGGGACATATATAATTCTAAAAAAAAGTGTAAAACACTGAGAGATCAACCCTGAACTCAAGTGTTCTCTGCATAAGCGTTGAAGGAAAATAATTTTACTGCTGCTTTCAGCCTCCATTTTAATCAAACAATCCTTCGCCTTTTAACTGAAGCATAAACAAATCAGAAGGAAACATTTACTTCAAGTACATTGAGATTAAAAAAAAGAGTTTTCCAGAGCCCAGTAAGTCACAAGACCCTGCGGTGAGATCACGTTGACTTTCTAAATAGTTTGCACTTCTACAACAACCTTCCTGTGTTATTAAAAAAAACCAAAAAACAACTATCTTGTTTGTGAATGAGCACCGAGCGGAGCGCGTCGGCTGGTTTATTTGTCTGTTGCTTTGAAGGTCTTGGCATAAGAAGTAGCGTGTAGTGCACCCGATCTCTTTATGAGCATGAAACTGACTGATTGGCGAGAAGCTGCCTGCTTGGAATGATGTGACCGATATGCTGCTGAGCCCCTAAACACATCACACAGTTGTTTGTGATCTCCATGGTGCTGTTGCCATCTGAAACCACACGCAGGTCTGTCCGCCATCTTCTCACCATGTTCTCTTGTTCAGAATATCTTTGCTCTGCTCTGCTCTCCTAAAATATTTCCTCTTCCTCTCTCCTCCCCCCAACACTCGCTTATTTCTGGATATTTTCTTGTCGTTTTTCATTCCTTTCTTTCCTTTTCCCTTTCTCCCCTCTCCTTGTGTTGTGTCCATTAACACCCCCCCCCCCCCCTCCCCCTCCCACCCCCTCCCACAGGTATTTAACCCCTCGCTTCAAAACAGAGTTTTATGATGTAACTAAATGGGTAGAAGATGTGAATAAAAACACTCAAGGACCTTTCCTTAGGTATAACCTCAGACCACGTGCCGTTCCCCACACGCTTGTCTCAGGCTCCCTCACTTTTGGTTTGATTTGTGGTTTGCAAAGAAAGATTTTACTGTCGATCCGGTTATTTTATACAGAATAATATGTCAGAGTAAAGTTTATCAACAGCTGGCATGTTGCAACTTTGAAACAATATATGGGGTTGCCTCCTGGAATATGATGACAACAGCCTTTTATTTCCTTTTTTTTAATTGAAGTTGCATTTTATTTTGCTATTTTTTTTCCTGCTTCATTGTGTTGATGCAATCTAATCTCGCTATAACTGCCTGTGCTAATGTTACAACTCTAATCCAGCCCAATCCTTCCTAATTTCTCCTTTTCCCCTTCTTTGCTCCCCCCCTCAGTCTCTATACGCCTGCATGTTGAGTGTTGTCCTGTCAGTAAGTGTCAGTGTCCCGCTCACCTCATGTGCCTTGGCGTCAGTGTGATGTCACGGCCCGAGCCCGCCATTACGGACGCGGCTGCTCTGACATCATCACTGTGCTATTGTGAAGAACTGTCGGTCAACTCTCCAAACGTGTCCAAGGTCTATAGATGATCACAGATGTCGCGTTCTGCTAAGGAGGTCACGGCCACGCTGCCTCTGTGGTGAACCATTCCCACGCTGTCACCTCTGAAAAACCAAACCGATACTCAATGAGGGCTGGAATCTATAGACCTTCACTGTGTTCAGGAGCTGAACTTCACCCTCCCCGTGTTAATACGTGTACTTTAGGACAGAAACGGTTCAAAATGATGGAGAGACGTGGAGGCTGGTTACAGAAGTTATCAGCGATGTCACATGACTTGTTTTATGAAGAGAATGAAGTAAACAACCACTATAAAGCAGGATGAATTTAGCAGAACATAATTGAGACTGATTAGATACATAATGCATTTGCATCAGTCTCAGATTTTTGGCTGATTGTAATTTACAATGCATTGAGCATTTCCCTTTCATTGATGCCACTATTTCAGTACAGTACTCAACAAATATCTTCCTTATTACTCTTCTTCATTTGTCCAGTCAAGCTTCACACTTGAATCAATGATCCAACCGTTTGGACCAAACGACTCGTAATTCCTGCTAGAACTGTTCCTGCTGCCTAATTAGTTGTAGAAAACCCATGAAAATTATGATTGTTCAATCATTAAATTGTGCATCCCTACTTCCTCCATTACCATGGTAACACATGCACCCAGATACCCCCCCTCTTAACTTGTTTGTCCCATTATAATATTATGGTAAGTGAAGCTAAATCTTCTGCAACTCATTACTCACTCCATATATGTGCTCATACTTTATTTAGGCATTGATTTAATTCTGAGCTCAATTTGTTCCCGGTTCCACAAGGCCCAGGTGACTAACAAGTAATCTCACTTATCAACTTCCATTTAAAATATTGTTCTTTTCTTCGGTTGGCATTGTTCAGTTCCCTTTCAGCTGAACCCGCTTTGCTTCCTACATTTTCAGTCTCACCTAACAAGGTGAAACACCGAACACAGTTTACGGGGAAGTCCAGTGTGATCAAACTCAATTCACGAGTCATTCCAGCACAGCAAACGCAGGAGGTTTAAATCGAGCAGTAGACAACAGTGATCCTAAATTATGTAAATCTCCAAGTTCTTTGTAGAAAATGCTTCAAGCTTCAAGATAATTGTTATTCAGGTTTATAAAAAAATAAATATAATTAATTCCCAGATCTCCTTCTGGAACCAGTTGCCCTGCTGCTCCATTCTCTCCATTACTTTAACCAAACTGGGACTTTCTGCTCAGCGCACTGCAGCGGCGTGAACACATGGAGCAGGTTTTCTGCGGCTGTTTGACTGAACAGGACGTCTTCTGGTTCTCAACATGTCGGTCTCATCCAGCTCCGGTCTGATCTGCTGTCTCAGTCACCTGATCACACCCACTGCTCCCAGCGTTCATCAACACAACGACGCACCAGATCAGCTGATAGAAGAGAGTTTCATACTCACTGAAGGCTTTTTTTTCCCCCCTGCACATTGCTGGCTGGTGTTGTGTTGGTGCTTGATGAAAACCAATGAAACACAAGCGCTAAAGGGAACTGTGACTGTAGCCACACCGTAGTTGGACCTGTGTAATCCCGTTTGCCCGAGTAAACTGCACAGAGGCCGTTCTTAAAAGCGAAGCATGCGGTGAATTAAATTGACAGATTACTTTGTCTCTCGAGTGAGCAGCAGCCTGAGCTTTTAAGAGCACCCTCTCTCTTTGGGAAGCTAAAAACTGATTAACTGGAGCAGCCGAAGGAAGACGTTGCCCAAAGTCACAGATCTATCATTAGCCCGACTTCCTGGTTGTAACCTCATTCATTTATCTGTGTCTTTGGCCAACTTAATCCTACACCAGCTCGTAAGTAAAAGTTGGATAATATCTCCTCGTTTTTGCTTCTCCTCAGGACGCTATCTCCTGCCAAGTCTCCCACCTCCTCCACAGGATCCATTGCGTCCAGCAGGAGGTACCCGTACCCCATGCCCCCTCTCCCCGATGACCAGAGGAAAGCCAACCGGCAGAGCGCCAGGGCAAGTATCACCCACAACCAGGCTCGATCATTTAAACATAAATAAACAAAATTCTGGTGACAAATTTTCAGCTCATTGGATATTCTTCACTGGCCGGCACAAACTGGGCAGATTGAGACATCCAAGTGGGCAGAAATAAAGTTTTACACATCAGACAGATGGCAATGTTAATTAAAAAAAAACATACTTCATTTTTTTTTTTTTTTCATGGATACACTTGGAGCAGGTTGATAAAGAGAAATATCAGTGTCCGATGTCCAAAGTATATGTGATCGAGGAGATCACTCTTTGTTAAGGAGAGAAACAGGCTGTGATCTGGATCAGAAACATGGTAGACTGTACATGTAAACACAGGCAGAAGGCCTGTCTGTCTGTGTTTCTCTCAGCCTCAAGAGACAAGAGGAGTGTGTAGGTGTGCATCACAATAATGAGCTATAATTTCCTCCAGCATGCTTTGAAAACTCAAATGGCCTTAACCGATCCCGTGGTTGAAAAAAAAAAAAAGATTTGCACTTATGAAAAATACCATAAGTTAAATAAGAAACTTTCTACAATCTGAAGCCAGCGAACTGCCACGTATTCTTATTTTGAAGGGTCTTTTGCATCTTAGTGTGTACACCAGTATTTAACTGGGGTCTACAGCCTTACTTAAAAACAATCTGGGGGGACCCAAAGAGAGAATTACAAAAATGTTTCTGCCAGTTTCATTCCAAATGGACTAATGTCAGTTTCTTCTCTCTTTCCAGCTGTGGGAGACTTCAATATAACAACAATCTGCAAAAGGACCTTAAAGAACTACACTTGTCTCTCCTTTTCTATGAATGACAAACATGAAGCAAAATTGACTCGAAGCAACTAAAGCGAGAGAGAAAGAGACCCCCCCCCCCCCACAATCCCACCCCAAACCCCCCCCACCCCCCACAACCCCTCCTACTGGACAGGAAACAGGCACAGGTGTGTTTGAGTTAGTATCTCTGAAGCTGTCTCGCCACATGGCGTCTTTGAAGTGGATCTCTAAAAGATGATGCGGAGCGCCGGCGAAGAAGCAGCTCCATGTCCACTGCAGACCAGCTGGAGCTCAGACTGAGCTGTTCCTGTCTGCTCCGAGAGACTGAAAGACCCCCCCCCACCCACCCACCCACCCACCCACCCACCCACCCACCTCCTTCTCACCCAGCCTGGAACCTTTGACCCTCCTCACACTGTACCCATCAGCTCCACCGCCTGAGCAGTGGAGCCAGGAGCATCCTATCATGTCACACTTTTCTTTTCTTTTCTTTTCTTTTTTAACAAGGTGGGCTTTCATTTTGTCGCACGTGAGTCACTGTAAAACTCCCACACTGTATGCATGACACAACCGTTGATCCACGTCCTCCTCCCACTGAGAAGACGAGAAGGGCGGCGGTCTGATCTGAAGGGGAAGCATGCGAGGGGGCAGTGATTTTTAGAACCTTCTGTCGGCTGATAGTTGAAACCTGTCATGTATCACCACATATAGCTCCTCACCCCACCCTGCCCCGTCCCGCCTCTCTGTGGTTGGTTTGTGTGTGTATGTGTGTGTAAATATGTACAGTAAAATACACAGAGTATGTCTGCTTTTATTTAAAAAAAACAAAACAAAAAGAAAAGATAAAAGAGGAAAGCCTCTCCTCTTTTTTTTTCTGCTGGATCTGTAAATTTATCCTGGAGACCCGTCAGTCTTTGCTCTGTCTGGGTTTCTATTCTATTTTTTTTGTCTTTTTTTATTTCCTCCTCTGTGACTGTGACCTCTATAGCTTTTCTCCATCCAACGCAGAATGTAAGTGATCTTTTTCTTTTCTTTTTTTTAAAATTCTCTCATTCTCATCCATCTGTGTGAGACAAACGCAGATGTCCTCATTGTGGCACATGCGAGAGTGACTGAGATGAATCTTGATGAGTATTAATTTAGCCAAATTTGAATAGTTTTCGGTGCCATTCCTGAGTGAGATTAATGGACTGAGATGTGTTTGGTGTAGGTATAGATATGCCACTTATCACTCATGTGGTTTTTGCAAAAAATGTTTTCCAATGATGATGATTTGTTTTGTTCCATCTGGATATGTCCACCCAGTCTGTTCCCTTTGTTTTGCTCACGGAGCAACCTGAGCCTGAGCAGATGAGCTGAATGGGGCTGAAAGAGAGAACGGAGCCAGAATCTGGAAAAAGTTGTGATTGAATTGTGCATTTTGGATTTAGCTGTGATGATTGAGATATTTAGCCTTGTAAATGATTAACTTATGCTGTACAGTGCTTGCTGTTTGAGCTTGTGGAGACCAACAGCATGACAGTTCTATATCAAAATTAAGTTATTTCTCCGATAGGCTATTTGTGGGACCATAACAGGAAACGAGCATGTCACTGAAAGACCCCCCCCCCCCTGACTCATTGCTTATTCCTGATGTCCCGTCTGGCTTGTGTGCCACAGACTCCAGCGTTCATGTCAGGAGGCCACGGGGTTCAGAGATGATTGATAATCGCTTATTTTTTGACTGATGTCATGCCAGTTAAAGTCCCCGGCAGTAAGTTCTCTGTACAGTTCGGCCCCATCACACCACCTTGTGTACAAAACCGTTGTTTGTCATTCTACCGTCGTTTAGCTTTCGTTCCAGTGTTGGCACTTTTACATTTGTAATTCATGTATGCATTAGGACTGTATAGGTAATATGAACTTCACAATATTGGACTAATATTGCTACTAGTATCTTTTTTAAGTACCTTTGTAATGTTCACTTTTTCTTTTCCTCAGCATTATGTACAGCAACTATTGAAATAGTAATTAAGTGCATTATTGTAATTATGTGTGTCGATGAGTTTGAATGGAGACACGTTGAGTTTACTTTGTGACACATTTCTCCGCCTGCATCTCCTGATCTGTAGGACGTCAGGTCAGGACACATGTTGTGAATGAGACCTGCCTTCGACTGAGCTTTTTGCCTTCGCTCTGGTCCTCCTAAAAGTACTGGTCAGTGTCCGGCGGCCCCTCTTGTTCTCCTGAGAAATGTTTTTAACATCGTAACACTGTGGTACGGCGAGACCCTCGTCCCAGCGTCCTGGACATTGCACTGCACAACACTCTGAGGACCCCCCCCCCCCCAGGGAAGGACGGGAGGCTGCAGTGATTTCTGTGATTATACATCTGTCAAAAAAAAAAAAAAAATCTGCAGCTTCACTGACTCTGCTCAAAGTCTCCCCGTCCCGCAGACGAGCCCACCAGCTCCGTCCAGGCCAGAGACTTGAATGTATTTGTGTACTGGAGCAAGAAGACCACCCGGTCTCAGCCCTGTGCTCCACATCCTGCCATCGGCACTCTGCTCCGGGAACCCCCCCCCCCCAAACAAAACCCTCTTGTACTAATTCAAATACTGCAGTTCTGTAGTTTTTTGTTGTTTATTTTTGCCTGTATGCTGTACAGACTTGACGATGCAAAAATCAACGCTCATATTTTTTCTCTTAATCATTCAGTATTGTAATATATTTAATATAAAATAAAACTTTCATCGACACACGTGTGCGCTGCCACTACTTAAAATAAAAAAAAAAACTCAAGATGGAACCAAAAAAACTTCGGAAGTCACGGTAAGTAAATAAGTTATTTATTAATACATTCTTGGGCTTTCTGCTATATGTTAGTTTTAAGATTATTGACAAATACATTTAAAGGACACTATTTTGTGTCAGATTTTTGAGCATTTAACTGAATATTAAAATATTTTTTACCTTTTAAACAGTGAGAAATTCTTCTTTGGTAGACAAATGTTACATTTTTGAAAAGTCTCTTTTCAATGGTGCCTTTAACAGCTGATCTTACATGTAATAGTTTGATATACTTGATTTTTTTGCTCATAAAAGAAATGTTGACATTGGAAAAAAAAAAGGCTTTAAATATTTCAGTTAATGTGTAATGAAAAATAAAGTAGACATCTGAATATCAACCCCCGACCTGCATCAGGAGAAACTTTTGATATCAAACAATCAACTGTTGGAAGGTTTTTGCTGTGAACATCTCTTCATCTTGTAATCATAAGGAAAAAAATATTCTGATGAAATTTTGGCGATCTTGTTTGTTAAAATAAACAAGAAAATGTATATATTTTTTTATTGAACAACACATAAATAATTAACCAAACTGAGACGTGGGCCTTTGTGAAGGCATCAGGATGCAATCAGGACACAGCGGGTATAAAAAGCATTCCTATAAGAGCATGATAAATGCTCCTCTTTTCTTCAGATTCGCTTGATGTAGAAAGACGTGTCACGCTGCTTTTAGACGGCTGATCGTCTCTGAATAAACAAGACAGCAGGATGCAGTTCACAGGAGCTCCTCTTACTGCACTTAAAAAGTGTCACTTTGCGTTACGCTCCCTCTCGTCCCCTTTTCATGTGAAGCCGCCGAAACTCCAGACCGTCACTCAGACGACAATATTCATCCGGCGCTTCACGGTTCGCTCAGAGACTCGGGCCTCTCTGACATCAGACTCTCTGTGTCACTGAGCTGCGTGATTTTGTCCACGTGTGTCACAAACGCTGGTGCGACTGACTCCTCAGCGCCCGCAGCTTTTCTTCCTGGACCCCTTTAACCTCCGTGAACGCTTCCTGCTCCAGACACTGTCGGAGGCAGCTTTTTAAGTCGCCGACGCCAAACCCAGTCTTGGCGGAGACGGGGACCACGTGTCTGAAGGCCACGTAGTTCTTGGGGATCATGTCATCAGGCAGCAGGTCAGAAAACTCTGCAAAGGAGAAAGAAGGGAAAGTGAAGCCGACATGTAGTGGAACACAAACCGCTGGCTCCCAAAACCTTTAATTCCAATGACTTTTTGCGCCGAGCAGGCGGCTGTTAGCTGGACCTCCAACATCACAACAATTTGCAGTCACTTAGATGGTTACATTATGTTATATTCACATAAATAAACCTAATAAACCAAGAGTATGACAGACTAAATAGAATATTTTTAGCTCTTGATTTGTGACGTTCTCAACTGATCAGAATACCGCTGACGCTTTATGACATCACGTTTTTCTTTGTTGTTTATTAATATATTTTCTCTCTTGTTGAGACACACATTTTCTAGACTAAAAGGAAAACTTAATTTCTCACCCATGTGCACTTTCTGGCACCATCTTTCAGCTTTTAAAATGCTGCAAACAGATTACATTTTGTTCTCATCTCATTTGTTCCTGTATTTTTGGACATTTTCATTAAGACAAAGCACAAACGCACTCGTGGTTTTAATCTCTGTGGAAACAGCATCAAATTAACTCAGTCCAATACAGTATGTAACAATCATTTTGGCTTGCAAAAAAAAAAAAAAAAAAAGTATTTAAAAAGTTTAACGTCTCTCAACCTGGATTATAGTTCAAAGCCTTAATTTGAATATAGAGCTGAATGAGGAGATTAATCTTTAGGTTTAGAGATGTTTTTGGGCAATATCCATCATGACTGAACCAGTAAATTACACATCTAATAAATGAAAAAACAAAAAAAACAAAACATATATATATTTATGAAAAATTCTATTTAAGATTGAGGAAATAGCTGCACAGTTAAGGGTTTTGATATATCTCTGTGACCCAGGATACACCGCAAGGTGGAAAGATATTGAGGAACGACTATTTGAGGGGCTCCCAGTACAAACAATAATAAATGATGAGAAATTAAGGTCCCATTGGAAAGAATATCTAAATCCATGGTTAGGGGTATCACTCAAAATATGGTCGAATATTGTGAGGAAAAATAGTTTGGGAAGTCAATGTAGGTTCCTCAGATGGATCGCGTATGATTCGGATTTTGCTCCCAACAAATTAGATAGTAGGTTTAAATTATGGGAGAATGGTCCAAAAATGCATTGGGAAGTTATCAAACATGGGACAGTGATGAGTTTCCAAGACATAAAGGATAAACATGGCCTCAAGAATCAGGACTTTCACAGATATCTACAGCTGAGGCATTATTTAGGACAAGAAATAAAAAAAGCTAATCTGAGTACACCATGGGTAGGCATCATACAGGTTTTAATGGATGCATGTAGCTCCAAGGTACAGCGGAAAGCAATCGCCAGACTTTATAAGGCAATAGAGGATCTGAAGGCAGATGACACAGAATATGTAAAAGAAAAATGGGAGAGAGAAGCTAACATAGATTTGTCAGGAGAGGAATGGGAGGAGATAAGCAATTACCAGTGGAAAACTACAAATTCATTGGTTTGGAGGGAGTATGGATGGAAGAATACCATAAGGTTCTTTGCGACCCCGGCACAGAGGAAACACGGGGACACCAAATGCTGGCGATCCTGTGGGGAAGCTAAAGCAGATCACTTCCACATATTCTGGGGTTGCCCCTTGATTAATCAATATTGGGAAGAGATAGCAAAAATAATAGGGGAGATCTCTGGAACTAAGATTCCAACTAGTTTTAAGATTTTGTATTTTGGATTATTAAAGACTTTGAATTTGAAAAATAAACAAGATGGTAAATTACTGAGGATTATGGTTTTGGCTGGAAAAAAGGCAATAACCAAGAGATGGCGCCAGGATCTGGTGCCGACTGTTGATGAATGGATGGATGTAATGTTGAACATTTATAATATGGAAAGATTGACTGCGTCTCTTAGAATGGAAGTGGACAAATTTAAGTGTAACTGGAAAGGATGGCTACTATATATACAGCAACATAGACCTGACTTTGTGTAGGACCTACTGCAACGTATGTATGCTTCTGTGGACTAATCTTGTCTGAGGGATGCATGTCTGAGGATGGTAATACTTTCTATAGAGGCCGGGCAGATATATACATATATAAAGCATTTTTTTATTTTTACCCCTGGTTCTAAGCTACAACTGTTTCTTGTATTTTTGTTTATTTTATATTTTGTCTTTTTCTTATCTGTTTATTTTCCTTTGTTTATTGTGAGTATTCCCTTTTGTTACAAGTATAGATATCATAAAGGACATTGAGTTTGGGAGAAATGTGCCTGTACTGTGAAGGATTGTCTGTTGTAAATTTTGGAAAATCACAATAAAATACTAATTAAAAAAAAAAAGATTGAGGAAATAATAGGGCTCGACCGAGTAATTGGCCAATTATAGCCATTACAGAATAATCGTAATCTGCTAAAAGTTGGTTGATTGACGAGATTCACACTCGTTTTTCACTAATATAAAGGAAACATAATGTTTTTCTGATGTCCTTGTGTTACTAGTGGCCAGTAGAGGAAGCAGCTTCGACTCCTTTCAAGTCATAAAAGAAGAGTGAAAAGCCAAACAGTACATGAACTGAACTAAGCGGTTTACCTGACTGGTAACTTCATTTGCTTGTTAAATAAACCAACGCAATAAGTTCATCGTGCGCCTCGTTGTGCCTTTCACACTAACTCCTTCTCAGTCTATGCTTTTATCGCTACATTGACAGGATGTCGCTACCTTTGATTATTGTTATTAACAAACATATTTACTTTCATCTCAGCACTAAAATAGTTAATCGGCCAATATATCGGTTATCTGAATTTTTTTTTAAATTCCTAATTATGGAAATCGTGGAAAAACTCTGTTATCAGCCGGGCCCCGAGTCAGAACAAGGAAATACCCTCTGGGTTCTGCAGTTGCTCCTGCAGCTCTGCCAGTTTGTCCTCGGCGTCGGGCAGGTCCATCTTATTCACCACCAGTAAGGCAGGCTTGCTCAGCAGCTCCTCTCTGTACAGCTCCAGCTCCTTCAGACAGCAGCCATGAAAAACATCTAATTATTCCAGGAGTCGCCAGATCAGAACAAAAAGTCACGGCTCACAGCTTCAGACTGACCTTGGTGAGGAGCTGCACGGCTTCGAAGGCTGACCTGAATGGGGTTTTGCTCGCCAGCTGGAAACCGCTGACATCCACCTGCAGAGATACGAACCGCAACGGAACATTTTATTTACAAACACTCACACGTACGTACGTGCGTGCGTGCGTGTGTGTGCTGTCCCTACATACCACAAATAATAGCTGCTTGGTCCTTTCCACATGTTTTAAGAAGTTGTGGCCCATGCCTCTGTTCATATGAGCCCCCTCGATCAGCCCGGGAAGATCAGCCACGGAAATCTGTCCACATAAAGTGTAATAAGAAAACTGGAAACCATTCAAATCTGATAAATCGCAATTAAAAAGAGAAGCAAGGGTTTCCACCTGTTTGTAGTCTTCATACATCACTTTCCCGATCTCCGGCCTCAAGGTTGTGACTGAAATGAGTACCGGTAACAAAGATTTCACAAACTGCAGAAAAGCAACCTGGTGTGTGTTGGAGAAACTCAAAATCCAAAAACAAAACTACTTCCAAAACCCTTCTCCCCCAGAGTTTTTACATCAATGTTAATGTACTTCATTAAGTGTGATGGTGGATATGACCCATTTGTTTTGTTTCTGCCCAGTGCCAATTCAGCCGAAACAGAAGCAACAACTGAAAACACATGAGACATGAGTGTCGTGTCACGTTCTTACAAGCGTAGCTGGCGACTCGCGGCGTGGCGTTGGAGAGAGCCGTCAGGAGCGAGGACTTCCCCGCGTTTGGAAACCTGACGATGATTCAGCAAAAGACAATTGAAGTGAGTGTGGTTGTAAATATGGGCCTGAAATCAGGCTGCTCATGCGAGTTTCTCAGAAAGAAAGGGAAAGACTTGAGAGCTGGTGGGGTTTTCCAGAACAATACACCAACTGAACTCTGATCTCAAAACCTTACGTAAAGCCCGAGCTTCAAGATTTAAGCCGCTTTGTAACCACAACCCGATCGGACTGGTTTTATCCACAACACACACTTTTCTCCTGTCTGGCGCCTCTTTGAGAGTTTCTGCTCCCCCAGACATCCAAAGAGATGTACTTTTTTACTTTTTATGCTTTTGACTGTGTAGAAGTCCCCTACCTATATGCAGCGTTAAATCTCATGGAGAATATTACATTTCTTTGCACAAATTCTACCGTCGATAAATGAATACTTAAGATACCTTCAAATCAGAAATGTTGTAAGAGCCCTCCTGGATGACTGAACTCACCACACCGGACATACAGTCACTGTACACATACAGTACAGTGGCAATAAATCCAATTTCACTCATATATGATCTATTACAACAGCAGAGTAAAAAAATACAGAAAGGAAAACTGGAAACGTGAATCAAAGTTGCATAAAATTAGTCTGTGGACTCAAGAGCACACAGCGCCATCTACTGTCACGAGGCTTCCAAGACATCTCCTCCTACACTGGAAAAAGTAGGACACACCACATTTTGAACACCAGGGTGACAGTGTTAAATGATATTTCACATTTGGAGAGGATTCAATACACCCTTCATGTCCAACTGGAGGACTGATAATTTCGTATCTAAAACAAGGTCGAGGACAATGTTCAGTAGCACTGAATGGGTCGAGAGAGATCTTTGGGGTTTGTTTCTCTCCACAATTATTACTATTTTTTTTTATATTTTGCTCGTCTCTCGACAACTGCAATTTATTTTTAGAATTAGAATGAGGCAATGTATGGCAGACTGAATGTAATATCATTTATATTTTGCATGTTTCACAACAAAAACATTTGAAAGAGGATGTCTATGAGTTTCTGTTCTCACCCCACAAGGCCGAGGTCGGCAATGAGCTTGAGGTCCAGCCTGATGTGTTTAGTTTGCCCTTTGCTGGGCTGAAAGGCAGAGTGGAAACAGCCGCCGGATCCTCCTTTTGCCACTCTAATGCGATCGCCCACAGCATTCAGCTCACCTTGGAGAGAGAACAAAAAAGAAAGGATTTTCACCACAACATCAAGGGGGCTTTTCCTTGTTTCATTATTATTCATATTAAAAATGCCTTAAAAAAAACCCAGGGTCATCTTATAACTACTTTATTTTTAAACACAGATTTCTGCATCACAGCAGCAATAGATCCTCAGAAACAAGAACATGTCGGATGTTCACAAGGTTCAAAACACCAGAGACTTATGAAGCTGTATGTGTACATTTTTTCTCTCCATTTGTTCTCAAAAAATGTGAACCTTGTTAAAAAGGCAGGAGTCATCTAATGATCAGGGTCATTGGATAATTCGACTAATCCAGAGTGAGAGAATCCAAACACTAAAGAGAATACTGCAGCATATTTTTTAAAATACCAATATTTTTGCCATCATCAGTGGTGACAGTGATTCCAACAGGAGCTAAAATCTCCTTGTCCTCCCCTTTCATTCCTTTCAGAGCTCGAATGCTGTTGAAAAGAAAAAAAAAGAGCTCTGATTAACCCGTGACAATAAAAGTAGTACAAACATTAAGAGCATCTCTCAGAAATTCAGGCGATGCCAATAAAAATGCTGTAATATTTTAAATAAAGTGGTAAATTTGCAGAAAACCTGCTGTTTGCTCCGACGACGCCCACAAAACGTTTGTCTGTGTATCTGTCCTTGATCCTCTTCAAGGTCATATCTTTTGCCGCCACAACCCAAACATCTCCGCCATTCCCGCCCTGTCCCCCAAGACGAGGTAAACCCATGCCGCCAGTGCCTCCGCGGACAAACAGTCGCAGGTTATCCACCAAGTTTCCATACTGCGAAGAAACAGCGAGACACGTTAAGGTAGGGTGATATTTGGAAAAGAAAGACTCCAAAAGTAAAAAGCTATCTGATTTCGAGATGCACTTGATAAGCTATCAGAGATATTTAACATAAGATATGAATATTGTATATAAGGCTTATTTTTTGTTTTAATTGTGGGAAAATAATACCCTTTATACAGGAACAGAAGCATAACAGAAACATAAGCTGTGAGCAACTCAGCAATCACTCCAACAGGAGTCAGAGACTTGCATCAATCAGAATAATTATAAAATACTTGAATCTAAAATAAAACAAATTTTTGTCGGAGTGAAGGAAAACACACATTTGGACATTTAAATCTATATCATTGACCAGCAGAGTAAAAAAGTAGACTACAAATTGTGGAAAATGTGACCATTTCTTATCAGCTTTGGTTATTAAAGTATATTTTTATACCTCTTTCTTTTACATCTTTCTCCTGGTAAATTCAAACTGTTTGCTGTGATGAAATACAGATCATTGAATAATGACATTACACATTTCTATTAGACTGATTTTCATATTTTTTTTAAAACACAAGACAATACTATGCATAGTCTACATCTGACTTCTTTGCTTGTCAAATTAGAATTATTTAATTCATCAATTAGAAACTTAATTTTCTTTTAATCAAGTCTATTATTTTGAGCTATTTTAACGGCTTTCGATTTGTTTTGTATGCAACATTTGATTTGCACTCAAGATAATTCTGTAATTAATTTTCCATTCAATTATCATTCTTATAGTACAGGTTTTGAATTTCGGTAACCTGCATGAATGATGCATACGTCCGACTGGCAGATTTCACGTTTCCTCTACATAAAAACTGATGAAAACTTCAATCGTTTCTGAGATTTGCATAAACACAACTGGCAAAAAAGAAAAGAAAAACCCCCCCAGCATAAACCTGTGCTGCAGCTTGAATAAGAGCTTCATTTATACAGCTTCACAGCCTGAGCTTTACAATGTCATACAGCGGTGATGTTTACACTGTCGACAATTCCTGCTGTCAAACCTTATAAAAAAAAATAATCATTTTGTCGTCATTAGTCGTCTGCTGCAGTACGAACCTTCCGGAGGCAGATCCTGCTTAAGTGAACCATCTTCAATGGGGTTTATTGCCACTTTTTGAGTTGTAGCCACAGATAGCTACTAGCACACATGTACAGAAATGTTTTGGTGAAGGACCGGAAGTTATTGATCCTGTTCGCTCATTGGACGAGACGGCGGAGAGGCGGGACTTCACTGGACTCAGCTTCCGGTGAAACCACAGTCGCGAAAAATCAGAATCAGACTCAGTTCATCAGCTTTATTGACCAGGTATGTTTAACATACAAGAAATTTGACTTCGGTAGATTGTGCTCTCTTTGTACAAATGTAAACATTAAATAATAACAATAAACCAAAAAATACATATATACAAGTAATCAAAGACGAATATGTACAAGACTAAATAAGATAATAGATAATAGAGCAGTGGTGAATAATGCAAAAGGATGATGAGGTAAACATGAGGTAGTTTACTTTCAGCATTTACATAATAGAGTGTACATATATGATCATTTACATGAGATAATATACGTATATGTACATTCACAGTGACAGTTTTGTTCCAGGGTTATTCCACAGTGGCAGGTATGACATAATAATAAGAGGTATGCATCTCAGATCATGGTGATTCTGTATTGTCACCATCAGAATAAGTGCAACCATTGTTTAGATAGATGTAAAGATGTGTGGATACTTTATTCAAACATAATATATGAACCCCACATTTCTCATTCACATTACCTTTTAGGTTTGAGGGTTTTTTCCCCCCATTGTGTAATTCGGCAGTGCGAGTGTTCACCCCGGGCAGAAAACAAGCCAGGTCCGTGACTTGGGGGGGGGGGGGGGGGGGTTACTCATATTGAAGCCCCACCCCTGCCCATGGGCCTCAAAATATTGTGGTGGTGGACCTCATGTAGTCCACGAGCCACCCGTTGTCTACATCTGATGCGGATGACCTACAACATCTTTGATCATTTCAAGCGAAACTCACTCACATTAGAAGGCAGAGCTGATTTATTTTTACACGTGTACCTGATAAAATGTACAGACGACTGCACGTCTGTGTGAAATCCGGATATTGGACAATGTACTGTCCAGTGCGCAATTCGCGGTACATTTGGAGGATGCTCTAAAAATAAAAGAGTACAAACCCACGCAGTGCGCATGAGAGTTGAGAATGCTGAGAGATGAGGGATGAGAGATGCTGAGAGACGAGAGATGCTCTTCCGGCTCTCTCCTCCATGCGCAGCGCGTGCTCACGCCTGCCGGTGCAGAGCGAGATGCGCATGTGACGACAAAAGCAGTCGCGGGACCCGGTCTGTGTCTTTCACGCACAAGAGAACATCTGCCCCCGACACCTCCGCCAGCGACTCGACATTTGCGACTCGATCAGACCCGAATACTGCGGGTCGAACAGCGCGGAGGAGGGTAAGTGTGTTCGGATGCGCGTGTGCGCGTTTGCGTGCGTGACGGTGACGAGAAAGAGGTTGGCTCATTATCTCATACGAGACCCCAGACAGTTCGGGGGTAAGGTCCTCCCACCGCCGTCTGCCTATTTATACGGTGATACACGCGGCCGTGGGTCGTGATAGAGGACGCGGCTTGGAGACAAGAGATAAATCACAACGCGGTAAGAGACGCTGCTCTGGATGGATGCTGTTGAGCGTGTGACTGACCTAAATTACGCAATGATGGAGGTGGAGGTGGTGGTGATGATGGTGATGGTGGTGGTGGTGACGGTGGTGACACGGCGGCGGTCGCATGTGCTCCTTGAACCTTATTGGACACAGGCTGCCGGGAGTCAGGGGGGGTGTAGTGGATCCAGCAGCATCCTGCGATTAATTCAAACTCGTTTTATTTCATGACTGACCCGCAGGCTGCTCCGTGCAAACGAGCTCACTATTGCAAAAAAAAAAAAAAAGACAGTATGTACTCACTTATATAGTTAAAAAAAACACACACACACCAAAAAAACTAATTGAATACTAACAAACCGATTACTAACAAAATTACAATTGGCCATCTAAAAAGCAGAAGTTGGTATTTTGTTGACCAAAAAGCTGGACAGTTCATGTGGAGCCCGGTTTGTTTACCATGTGCAGCAGTGAGTGCATCGTGTTCTCGAAAGGGATCCTGTGGCGCATCTACATGCTGCAAAATAGGAATCACCTCTGATCCAGACCGTTGTCACATTTTTTTTTTAACTGGATTGTAAAATAATCCATTCTTTTTTTTCCCCCTTCGTGTAAACGACCCTGCATGATCTGTGCTTTTTGTTTTCACCTGAACATGTGTGGAAAATCAAAAGCAGCTGTAGATTCATTATTTGCAGATATTTGTAAGTAAATAAGTAAATTCATTATTTATACATTTCAAATTTCCCAGTTTCACGTTCCCTCCGATTATATCTCGGATAGTGGTCATCACTGGTGTCTTGTTTAATGCAAAAGTGACATATATGTATTTTAATTTTTTTTTTATGAAAATGAACTAAACACAAAAACTGAGTGAATAAACATACCTACATAAACAAGACAAGACAGACAAATTAAACAAAACACAATGATGTGAGGGGAGGCTGAGAGTTATTATCAATAAAAAGACAAGACACAACAGAATAAGTACAATCATCCACAATTTAGCAGTCCTTTTGATAGAAAACTGTCCAGTTGAGGAAAAATATCAACATAAAATAATAATGTGAAACCAGACACAGCTCTTTCTGGTAGGATCAATTGGCTCTGATATCATTATCGTGGCTGTTGCATCAGGTGAAGCATGTCAGAGACCATTCACAAGTTGTAACTCAAGTCAAACAGCACCATTGTTGCGTCATGTAATCTGTCCAAAGCAGCTAAATGGGACTAATCTAGTGCAGGCTGCTTGTGGAAGTTTTCAGTTTCATGTTACAGCATAACATTATCTCATAAATCTGCATGAGTTACTTTAATTCTACCTGCTAATAAAGACGATATAAAGACATGTTTCCTCAAAACATATTGATAGTACAAAAAAGATTATTTTCAGCATTTACTAGTTACTAGTTTTTCATCTGTTTCTGCAGCAGCAGAAACATGCAAAAAAGGAAACAACTCCACTTAGAGATATCAGCAATTGTTAAAAAAAAAAAAAAAAAGCACAAAACAAACAGCACAAAGGTTTTAGCAAGAGAAAAAAACCAAAAAAAATGGAGCAAACAGCTTTTCTAACTGTACACACTGTGGGCAGTTGTGAAATTGACCAATGGATCAGCCTGCCAACTGGGGGCACGACATTCTCCCAATGGGGCAGACAGAGTGTGGAATCCCATTGCTTTCACTGAAAAAGGTAAACAAGCCGTCACCAAAGACCACAGACACAGGTCAGACAGGAGGAGAGGGGGAGAGGGAGAGGGGGAACACATGAACTAATGTGGATTGTACTGGTCACGGGGAGAGGTGAGCTTGAGTTTTGGGATGTCAGACAAAGAT
This sequence comes from Blennius ocellaris, assembly GCF_963422515.1. Lineage (NCBI taxonomy): Eukaryota > Metazoa > Chordata > Actinopteri > Blenniiformes > Blenniidae > Blennius > Blennius ocellaris. The sequence goes on from NC_137657.1 coordinate 10,743,158, forward strand.
TATCAAGCAGTGTTTATGTGAAAGTGGGGCAAGTGGGCACTGTTGGCTATTGTAGTGATGTTTTGGCGGGAGTGAGTGAGTGTGTGTGTGTGTGTCTGTGTGTGTGTGTGTGTGTGTGTGTGTGTGTGTGTGTGTGTGTGTGTGTGTGTGTGTGTGTGTGTGTGTGTGTGTGTGTTGGTCCGTAGACAAGTAGGAGCTGTGGTGGTTTGGCTTGTCAGCATGCCAGGACTACATTCTCACCCTGCTGCAGTTGAAAAGGGCGGTAAAGACATAAACAGGCCCGGTGGGATTAGGGCCCACTCGGAGGAGTGATCAGGGGGGATTTGCTGCCCAGCGGGCACACAATGGCACCGTCGCGTAACACACAAACTCACACTACACATGCTCAACGACAACATTTCACAACAGACCCAAGCCTACATAAATCTGATTAGAACTCCCTTTTGTTTGGGAAGCGGCACCGGGGGTTAACAGAGGCTAGCCCCGCCGCGGGCCATGCGTGATAGCACGGCGGGTGTGTGGACGTCGGTGGGACGGCGAGAAAAAAGCCGGGGGCACGCTGTGTTGTGGCGGGGTGTTTCCACGTGTGCGAAGCCCCAGACAGACAGGGAGGGTCACGGCTGTATGTGGACGCACAATAACAAAATGAATAAAGGATTTTTTTTCTCTCTTTGAGTGTGTGTGTGTGTGTGTGTGTGTGTGTGTGTGTGTGTGTGTGTGTGTGTGTGTGTGTGTGTGTGTGTGTGTGTGTGTGTGTGTGTGTGTGTGTGTGTGTGTGTGTGTGTGTGTGTGTGTGTGTGTGTGTGTGTGTGTGTGTGTGTGTGTGTGTGTGTGTGTGTGTGTGTGTGTGTGTGTGTGTGTGTGTGAGAGAGTCAGATGATGATAGTGAATGGAGACAGGATCTAAGCTAATGTGAGACAACAACATTGGCAGACACAAAGACAGTGAGCCAGTCTGGCCTTGTTCAAATAATCTGACCCAGAAACGTGGAAACACTGGAGGGACAAAGTACAAACCAGATCTGCTTGGAGTTGGATGTTGAACAGACGGTTACACAAGCACCAGGAGCTTTCTTCACATTTCAGCTTTTCCTCTTCCTCTTTAGTGCCGGCTTTGGCTGCAGCCATGCCACTCCTGGAAGAGACGACTCTGCCACAAGACCACCCTCCTACACTCCCTGTGGTCATCATAGGTAAAACGTCTGTCTTTCACTCTGTTGTCTTTTCAAAGTTCCTCGTCACTCCTCCAACCTGTTTGTAACCATCCTCATGAGTCACATTGATAAAAGCCCTATATGCCTCCAGAGCTGCGACTCTCACGTACTAACTTGCATTTCCCTGAATCTGGGCTCATTTTAGGCAACGGGCCATCAGGTATCTGTCTGTCCTACCTGCTGAGTGGATACAAGCCCTACTTCGACTCAGCAACTGTCCACCCGAATACAATATTGTACAGAAAACTGCAGGAGTCCAAGCAACTCCCGATCACTGAACAAGTAACCTCCAATTCCCTTGCGTACGTCGCCTGATCGCAGCGGTGCACAGATGTGTGAGGGTGGATGTGTTTCTCTTTCATAGGATCTGGAATATTTGAGTGAAGGGCTTGAAGGAAGGTCAAGAAACCCGGTGGCGGTGCTTTTCGATACACTGCTGCACCCCAATGCTGACTTTGGCTATGAGTTTCCTTCTGTGCTTCAGTGGAGGAGGGACAAACAGCAGCACATCCCACATCTGGTTCTGGGGAGGGCAACGCCTGGAGGAGCATGGCACGTAAGTGACCAAGTGTGGCTGGCCATACTTTTGCATGCAATCTACGTTGTAAATAGAATATAAGCGTTTCTGTCCTACTTTAAAGTTACATTTTCTTTCTCTGCTTTCTGTATGTTCCCAGGCGATGGAGGGCTCCATGCTCACTATAAGTCTTGGCATTTGGATGGAGCTTCCTGGGGTCAACTACAGAGACTTGACCAGTGGGAAACGCAGGTTGGTACGGCTTCCTCGTCAGTTTATATTGGCACTGTCCTTCCTCATTGTCTTCCTCTTCTCTTTAGGGATGTAACCAATGACAGAGCCACCCCAGAGGAGATCTCTTCTTATTACCGTAACTATGTGAAGCTAAAGGGGCTCCAAAAGAATTTTGTTGACAACACTTATGTGACCTCCGTCCAGAAACTGTGCCGGGGGAATGAGGGGGAAAGTGTGGAGAATGGGCACCCAGCGGAAGGAGATGGACGGATGGGAGATGGCCTTAATGGGGGACTTGAGGAAAACAGAGGAGAGTGTGTAAACGGTGGAGGAGGGGCGGCTCTCTGGGAGGTCAGGGGATACCAGCAGGTGCAGAATGACACACATGTGCCGTTTTCTTTGTTTGCTGAAAATGTAGTCCTGGCCACTGGTGCATCTGACGCACCAGTTCGATTGGGTGTCGAGGGGGAGGATCTACCTTTTGTGTTCCACAGCATCTCTGACCTTGGCTTGGCTGTGAGCCAGCGAAAACTGGACATGAACTCTGATCCGGTTCTGATTGTAGGTGCTGGCTTAAGCGCAGCCGATGCAGTTTTGTGTGCTTGCAACAGCAATATTAGAGTTCTGCACGTGTTTCGTAAGGGCACAGACGACCCAGACCTCATCTTTAAGCAACTGCCCAAAACGCTGTACCCAGAGTACCACAAAGTCTACAACATGATGTGCTCCCAGACCTACAACAACGTGGCTCCCTCCTCTGCTCCAAACAGACCCCAGTCAGTTAGTATTGCCTCTTCAGTTTGTGCCAAGATGTGCCCAAAGCCCCAACTGGCCACAGGCAACATGGTCGGCAACGATAGTGTCGGCCTGTTTCCTGACTACACAAGTTTCTCCGACCACTGTGTGGTGTCCTTCCAGTCTGACATGAAGTGTTTGCTGCAAGGGAATAACTCCCTCAAGGCCTTCAAGATCTCCATGGCCCTGGTCCTGATCGGGACCAACCCAAACTTGTTTTTCTTGAAGGGCCAGGGCCAGTGCCTCGGTCAGGATCCAACAAAACCCATCTCCTGCAAGCAAAACCCCATTGACACAGACCCCTACACTTTTGAGTGTAGCAAGGAACCAGGTCTGTTTGCCATGGGGCCACTGGTGGGAGACAACTTTGTTCGCTTTTTAAAGGGTGGTGCGTTAGGCATTGCTTCGTGTCTGCTGAAGAGACTCAAGAGCAAAGGGAAGCTCATCAGCAATGGAGGAAACAACTTCATTTGAAAAGATGAGGAAAGATTTACACGCTGGTCTTAAAGCACCGATTTGAAAGTCTTTTATCAGTTTGGGAGGGGGTTTTAGTCTTAACAGGTTTAATGCAGTGTCATCTCCTCATTGTTAAACTTTTTGAGACCAAAAAGACAAAGGATGTACAAATGAGTTTCTAAAGAAACAAAATACAGCTTTCAAGAGTTTTGTCTGACTTCCAGTGAAGTCTCCATCTGTCCAAGCTACTGTGTGCCAATGTTTTTTCGTCAGTCTGTAACCTCATGAATGGGACCTTTTTTTAATCAGGGTTATTTATTCTTTCACCATGTGTCTTCAACCAATTAGTAATAACTCTTTACCCTGCTTCTGAACATGCTTTACATATTCTTGTAGCCTTTGTGAAAGGGAGCAGTTGCAAATAAATCCTGCAACATAATGTGTGTGTATGGCGAGTGATGGTCGCTCACAGAGAAACACGCTTCCTGTAACTCTGACATGAGTTGTATTTGCAATGTGATACAGATCACATGATCTCAAAACCTGTGATCCAACAACTTAATGACAAATGAGACTTGACGTCCCTGATTATTGAGCCTTCTCTTTGTTTTCACTTTGGAAGCTTCTTCTTTTAGCTGCTATTGAGGCGATTTAGAGCCACAAACCTAACATTGGAAAACGTCATTAACCATAGCAACATGTGACCTTTTTCTTTGGTTCTCTGGGAGCTGAAAGGCTTTCTATGCAAACTATTTTACTTGCAGATCAGACGATTTCATCTTCAGTTGCAGACTTATCGGTTAAATTTCCCTAACAATCTTTCGTTTTCGCATTTTTTTCTCCCCAGCTTCTTTTTAGTAACTGAAAGTAGATGCTTTTTAAAAAAAAAATTCAGGAACATTAATTTTGTTTATGTTTTCTCGTTTCGCTTCATTACCTCTAGGAAGCTAATTTTGCTTACTGTAATAACTTTAACTCTTTATTCTCAGCGATTCAGAAATGTTTTTCCGCATGAAAAAGCAAAACTGGTCAATTTCTACTTCTGATGAGAGAACAAAACTATGAAATCTATTCAGCATTTTATTGTTTGTTTTTTTTATTTCATAATGATAAAAATAGATACATAAAAATGGACATTCACTGTGACAGCTCTTTGGTAGTAAAAAGAATCTGTTGGTGAAACACTAGTAAATTTTTTTTTAGCTTTTTAGTTTAATTGTATATGACTTATTAATGCTGATCTCTAACAATGATGAACTTCATGCCTTGTAAATCTAGGACTACACTGATTGGTGCAGAATGTCTTGCTTCAGTTTCAGGTAGAATTAGAGCCAACTTGTGAAAAATCTAAGCCACATACGGTGAAAAAGAGGCTTTAAACTGCAAATCAGGAAGCACATAATACGCTCTTTACCTATTCAGAGTGTCCGATATGAAACCATTTAAACTAGATCTTCGCATCCACATGCTGTTTCCGTTCTTGTATTGTGAAACTTTATAAAATGCTGACGTCGACAGCTCATGTCAGGAATAAACACAGATTTGCCACTGAGCAAATGCAATTTTTTTAATAGTCGAGAGATGACAACAATTTCTTCCAGTCATTTCTGAAACACCCCAAACAGACGGTTTTCTTTAGCTCCAGTTTTTTTCCGTGTGTGTATCTTTTGAATTGTTTTGCCATTCTTTAACACATCTTCACAGTAAAACAGCAGTGGCTTTTCTGTCAAGTGCCAAATAACAGAAGTTGTGAGTACCGTAGTAGCAGTAGCAATCTACTCTCCATTCCCACCATCTTCTCAGGCTTTTAAGCAAACGTGACGCCAAATGCATCGTTTCAGCGTGCGCCGCTCTTGCTTTGTTTACTGTGATGACATTTTTTATCCCTGTGTGGAGGAAATCTTCTTCTAACAAGTTATAGTCATATTTCTTCTTCGTTTCCCCCCCCCCCCCCCCCCCTACTAACAGAATAGACAAACACATTACTGTTTAGGTTTTACTAACCACACCACTACTGAAAATGTTGATACTTGTGCGTTAACCACTGAATTCCACGTGAATTATATCATGATGCTTCTTTTTTTTTTTCTTCCATTGACTTCTGAATATTGTTTTGATAAAAATCTTGAATATATGCATGCAGGCACGGCCCATGGCCGAGCAGCAGCTGCTTTGAGCAGAAGACAATAAAGTGCTATAAGGAGCGAATGTGGCAAGAGTCAGGCCTACGCAGGGGACTGGCTGACACCAAAACCTCAGATTGTTATTCGAAATTCTAAAAATATGACTGTTTTACATGGAGGTGAGACAGTATCCATTTAGATCACTGGTTACTGCATTTTTTTTTTTTAGTTTGTGTCAGTCCATGGTTCGAACTTTTTTTTTTACATGTGTACGAATTTTAGAAACTGATTTAAGTTGCACGTACAAGTGTGTACAAGTGTAACAAGCTCTATAATCCCCTTGGGGTTATTTGAATTGCCAGTCTCCTTACTCCTTTGGTCACTCTGCAGCCATTAGGAGAAAAAAAAAACAGAGTTCTTTTTCTGCACAATTAATGCTTAATGCCGAGTTAACGCTCACCTTTTGTGAATATGAAGGAACAGGGTAACCTGGATAGTCTCCACGGAGAGGGCAATAGTTGCGAGGCGTGAGGACTGCTTATCAGAGCAGTTTCTGATGTAGTGAAGTGCCTGAAGGACGGGCTTGCTGGAGATCGCTTACAACATGGTAACACTTGAATCCCCCTCAAGCTTGTAGTCCTGCTAAAAAAAAACCAGGGAGCTCGCTGGGTCTTAGCTTCAAAACAGAGGAAAAGCTGCTTTCAGCATGTAGAGTTTTTAATGTTTTGTATGCAATATTTTTTAATGACAAATAAAACGTTTGAGAAAAAAACAAACTGAACTCTGACTCCTGTGTTACATTTCCAGCTGTCAGTGACTTTATTAGTGTAAGAACATGGTTACAAACAGAACGCGATAAAGAGCAGAACGAGGGGCGGCACCTCGGATGCAGACATCACGAGTGATAAAAGAAGTTATTTCTGGAGTCCTGAGCCTTTGAAATAAATTTCCTTCTGGGGATGAAAAAATGAAGGCATTTCATCGTCTCTTGGTTAGTTTGCTGGGGTTGTACCTAAAGAGAGAGAGAGCGAGACACACACACGCACGCACGCATACACACACACACACACACACACACACACACACACACAAAAGAGGGCGTCTCATACGTCTGTCTGTGTCAGGATGGGCTTTTAACATTCTCATGGATCATTCCTCAATATCCTTAGAGGCATTTTGAACAAACAATCAAAACAGGGCAAATTAGGAACCGTAAAACACGGACGATGTTTGAACAGCTCAAAGCAAACAGGCTTCCTATGAAACCATGTCTGGAAACGCGGTTCAGACCTCCCAAAAAAACGGGGAGCGCTCTGTTTTCTCAGCGGCAGGGTCTGTTCTCCGGCTACGCATGACTGACTGAGCATGACTCGGTGATCAAACAGCTCAGCCTTGACACACACAAAATCAATCTCAGGCCGTCTCTTTTCTGCTTAGTCAAAGAAAACACGCCGGCGATGGCTTACATCACTGCCGTTGCCACG